>NC_142010.1:63562106-63716669 GCF_049901735.1 Notechis scutatus
AATCAAATTAGGCCCATGGTGCAGAAGATAACAACCCTATGCTTTGTTACACTTGCTGCTACAAGCACTAAGAATTACCTTGTTAAATTAGGCAAGCCTATAGTCAGATGCTATATTCCCCATTTTTGGTCTACCAAATGCCTTGAAACATTGACAAGCAAGGAACAACAAACTTGATAGATTATTTTACCCCAATCATCTCAGTGTTAAATTGCTTTTTATTTCCCTTGTGGTTTTAATCTTTTTGAGTGGTGTAGAATTATTGAGTTAGGATCTTGCAAGCCATCTAATGATATCACCTGCATAATGGAAGGAATTTAGCTATAGGAACATTTACAAATAATGGCACTTTGCTTCCCCAGCCAAAGGCTTCTTATAAGGAGAATTCTCATTTCCCACCCAAGTACCTTAGCTGGTGATCCATCTTCCTTCACTTCCTATGTTGGATTTCAGTTCCATAATCTGCCACTTTGAACTGCACTAGCTAGGAATCATGGGAGTTGAAGTATAACACATTTGGCTTGGAAAGTCTGTTCTAGGGGAGCAGAGCTTCCTTGTAATCTTTCAATTAGTTTACATACTGTCGTGTCCGTCGCAGGGAAGGAGACTCGGGAGCCAGTGACTTAGTTCAGCTCTTTACTAAGTCCTGAGACCGGCTCGGGTTACAGAAGAAAAGCGGCGGCTTTTATTCTCTGGCTGCGGTGGCCATGGCCAATGGCACCGCTTTGAATCTCCCGCGGTTAGTTTCTACCAATCGCGGGGGATTCGCGGCGGGCCAATCAGTGCGGCTCGCTCAGCCAATCAGGTTGCCATGCGTTCTGACCAATCACAGCGCGGCGCTGGCAAGTATGTTAATGGATCGTACAGAACACCCCTCCCCTCTTGGTTTGGTCCTACGTAACGTAGTCCCGTAAGTAGGCGGGGCTCCGTACTTGCCTACTTGACCTGCGCAGGTTAGTTGCTGGTTGGCCTTCGGCCGGTTCGGTTGGGTTCTGTGTCGCTCTCTGCCTCGTTGATGGAACCGCCTGGAAGTGTGAGCCGGGCCTTTCGTTGCAGCTCCCTCCCGGTCTACCCGGGTTGGTCGAGCTGCTGTTGTCGCTGCTCCCGCTTTGTCTTTCCGGGCTGGTTGAGCTGGCCTGGCTGCTTCTCCCTGGTGAGGCTTCGAGCTGGGCATCTGTTTCTGTCTCGGTTGGTAAGTATTCCTGGTTTCTTTCTGATTGGGGTTGGTTCCCGGGGCCTTCCCTCCCCTCTTGGTTTGTGCTGGGGAGGTTCCCTTCTCTTTCTGTGTGTCTGTCTGTGCTTGTTTGCGTGTCGGTTGTGTTTCCCGTGGTTGTTCTTGATCTTATTTGATCGATGTGTCATTTCCATTCTTGTCCGTCGGTTGTTTGTAGCCGGTACGAGCGGGGACCTGTTGCTTGGGTTATCGTCGCTGGTATCCAGAGGGGGTCCCCTCTCAGGTTTTTTGCGTATACCGCATCGCCTGGTGTAAATGTTCGGTACCAGCTTGATGAATCGGTGGGTTTTTTGGGGTTGTATGTGGGGTGCAACCTATCCAGGGGGGACCTTAGTTTCCTCCCCATTAGGAGTTCTGCGGGGCTTTTGTTGGTCGTTGTGTTTGGGGTTATGTGCTGGATAAAAAGAAGTTTATTTATTTTTTCCTGCATGTTTCCAGTCTCGATTTTTTGAATTGTTTTTTTCGTGAATTGGACCATTCGTTCCGCCCTACCATTCGCCGCCGGATGAGCCGGCGCTGTCAGGGCGTGCCGTATTCCCCGTTCCGCTAGGAATTTCTCGAATTCCAGAGTGGTGAACTGTGGTCCGTTATCTGACACGACCACGTCTGGGAGGCCGTGGGTTGAGAATAGTCTGTTGAGCTCTCAGATGACGGCCTAAGTGGTGGTAGTTTTCATGTCGCTTACCTCCAGCCAATTGGAGTAAGCATCTACCGTTATGAGGAATGTGTGTCCTTTTGTGGGTCCGGCGAAATCTATGTGTATCCTGGACCATGGTCCCCTGGGGGTTTCCCACTCCCGGATTGGGGCGGCGGGTGGGCATGGTCTGGATTCCTGGCATTGCTTGCAGCTAGCCACCCAGGCTTCAATTTGCTTGTCCATCCCTGGCCACCAAGCGTAACTTTTGGCCAGGGCTTTTGACCTGATGATTCCCGGGTGCCCCTCATGTAACAAGTCCAAGAACCTTTTTTGTAATTTTTCTGGGATTACCACCCTGTCCCCCCATAATATACAACCCTTCTGCGTGGAAAGTTCCAATTGTTTGTTTTTAAAAGTCCTGAATGTCTCGTCGACGTCCTTTTCCGGCCAGCCCTTCTCCGCCCATTGTAATACCCGCGCCAGACGTTTGTCTTTATTGGTTTCGTGGGCAATGTCTGACATGGTTAGGGGGAGGTTGGGTATGGCCTCGATGCTCAAGGTGGATGTTGTGGGTGCTGGGTCGGCGTCCAGGTCAGGTAGCGGTATGCGGCTCAAGGCGTCTGCGTGTGTGATCGTTTTGCCGGGTCGGTGGATCAGCCAGTAACTGTAGGCGGCAAGGAACTCAGACCACCTTGTCATTCTTGGGGATAGAATGTTTGGGGTGGCCTTGTTCCCTGCCAGGATGCCCAACAACGGCTTGTGGTCCGTGATGATTGTGAATGTCCTGCCGTAGAGGTACTCGTGGAATCTTTTGACGGCGGCGATGATTGCCAGGGCTTCCTTGTCGAGTTGGCTATAGTTCCTTTCCGGCTTCGACAAGGTTCTTGAGTAAAAGGCGATGGGTGCTTCATTTCCGTTTGGAAGTGTGTGGCTGAGGATCGCCCCGATCCCGAACGGTGATGCGTCGCACGTGACTGTCAGCGGGAGGGTCTCGTTGTATTGGATGAGGACAGCATCCGATGTGAGTAGGTCCTTGGTTTGGTTGAAAGCAGCTTCCTCTCGTTTCCCCCAGGTCCAGGTGGCTGTTTTATCGAGCAGCCTATGCAACGGTTCCACCGTGGTCGCCTTTTGGGGTAGGAAAACATTGTAATCAGCCCAAGAAATGCCTGCAGTTCTGTTTTGTTCCTTGGTCTGGGGGCTTCTTTGATGGCTCTGATTTTTTTCTCGGTTGGGTGAATGCCGTGCCGGTCTAGGAGATATCCTAGGAACTCGACCCTCTCTGTATGCAGCTGGCATTTTTCTTTTTTTGACTTTAAGCCCGGCCTCTTTGAATTTTGTTAGTACCTCCCTCAGGCGACCCTCCAGTTCTCTTTGGTTGGCTGCTGACACCAGTACGTCGTCGAAGTAGGGCACCACCCCCTTGATTCCTTGTAGGAGTCTTTCCATGAGGCTCTGGAAAATTCCTGGGGCTACGCTGACTCCAAACTGGAGTCTCTTACAGCGGAAAGCCCCCCGGTGGGTGACTATGGTCTGCGCCCCAGCGGTTTCTGCGTCGACCGGTAACTGTTGGTAAGCTTGTGCCAGGTCGAGCTTCGCAAAAACCTTGCCTCCCCCCAGTGAGTGTAGGAGGTGCTGCACTACTGGGACGGGGTAGGTGCTTTGTTGTAAGGCGCAATTTAGGGTGGCCTTATAGTCCCCACAGATTCTCACCGACCCATCGGGCTTGACTGGGGTGACTATGGGGGTCTCCCACCGGGCGTGATCAGTTGGCTCTAGGACCCCCTGTTTGATGAGCTTGTCTATCTGCTCATTGATCTTCGGCCGGAGTGCGAAAGGTACCCGCCGTGGTTTTAAACGTATCGGGGGAATGCTGGGGTCTAGACTGAAGGAAATAGGGGAGCCTCGGTACTTGCCTAGGGTGCCGTCGAACACTTCCTGGAAGTCCCTTGCGAGTTGCTCTTCCCAGTCTGCCTCTGCGATGTGGTCGATGCCCATCACTTCGATTCCGAGCGGCGCGAACCACTGTAGTCCCAAAAGGCTGGGGCGGTCTCGGTCCACGACTGTCAGGGGAAGCTTTGCTGTGCGCCCTTTGAATGTCACTTTGAAGTGTCCTGCTCTGACTACCGGGATACGGTTTACTTGGTAGTCTTTAAGGATTAACTTCTGGCTTTCCAGCCCCCTCTTGTGTATTCCGGGCACCAGGCGCTTGATTTCCCGCCATGCAACCATGGTGAGGTAGGACCCGGAGTCCACCTCCATTTTGCATGGCTTGCCCTCGATGCCCACTTCCACGTATATCTTCCGGGCGTCTGCGCTTGATGAATGGCCGATGACGACCGTTTGGTGGGTCTCCTCTCTCTTCTGGTCCTCGCCGTCCCGTCGGCCCCGGTTCCAACGACTCTCGGCTTGTCGGTCCCTGGGCCTGGGGGGGGGGGTGCCGTCTCATCTCCGGCCGCTGTTTTCTCGTCATCGGGGGCTGTAGGCTTTCTTGAGGTGGCAGACTCGGGCGATGTGGCCTCTCTTATCGCAGTGCCGGCAGATCGCATCGAAAAACCGGCACTCCGATCGAGGGTGGTCACCCCTGCAACCGGCACATTGGGGCCCCGACTTACGACTCTGTCGATCGCGCCGGTCCCGTTCTGTTTGGAGTCGATGGATGTCCTCCTCTTCATCCGTAGTGTCGGAGGCGGAGTCAAGGTCACCATGGTGGGTGGTGGTTTCCCGGTGGCTTGCTTCTGGACGCGTCTCGGTTGTCGTGCCCGCCTCGGAGGTCGTGGCTCGGTCCCCGGTGTCCTGTCTCCACATTCGAGCCACCGATTTCCGGGTTGCCTCGGCGGCGGTGGCTTCGGCAAGGGCGTCGGCGAGGGAGATGTCTCCTCTTGCCATCAGCCGGCTTTGTAGGACCAGGTCTTTGAGCCCGAGGATGACGCGGTCTCGTAGTGCCTCGTCCATGTCCGTGAAACCGCACAGGCCTCCTAGATTCCGTAGGTCTTCCACGAAGTCGCTGATGCTCTCACCCGACTTCTGGTCCCTCCGGTAGAAGTCATGCCGCCTGATGAGGGTGGGCACGGCGGGAGCATAGTGGCCTCGGCGCAATGGTTCAAGGTCAGCCCAGTCCATCGCCTTCACGTCCTCGGGTCTCGCAAGGGCTTTCGCCATTTTAAACACTGCGGGCCCGCAGTGTGTCAGGAAAACAGCCCTTTTTTTCTGCCCGTTTGCGTCCTTGAGGTTGCTACTCTCTAGGAACATCAGGAACCGATCAATGTATGATTTCCAGTCCTCAGTAGCTTGGTTAAAGGGTGCGGGCGGTGCGAGGCTGGCCATCTCATCGATCTCGTTCCCTCAGGACCACGTGCTCGGTGGGGATCAGTTGCGGAATCCCATCCTCGTCGCCAGTGTCGTGTCCGTCGCAGGGAAGGAGACTCGGGAGCCAGTGACTTAGTTCAGCTCTTTATTAAGTCCCGAGACTGGCTCGGGTTACAGAAGAAAAGCGGCGGCTTTTATTCTCTCTGTCTGCGGCGGCCGCGGCCAATGGCACCGCTTTGAATCTCCCGCGTTTAGTTTCCACCAATCGCGGGGGATTCGCGGTGGGCCAATCAGTGTGGCTCGCTCAGCCAATCAGGTTGCCGTGCGTTCTGACCAATCACAACGTGGCGCTGGCAAGTATGTTAATGGATCGTACAGAACACATACCATGCTAGTTAATTTCATGTTCATTTGGTTCGTGTTCACTTGCCTCTTTCGTCCTAGTGTATTTCACCTTGCAACACAGATTTTGAGGCTTATAAAAAGCTTTTAAAAGGATCCTTTTCTTAGGATAATTCCTACATTCTACTGTACAATACTAATTCTATTCCCTCCTTACATTTCATACTTTTATGTATCTTTTCCATTCTTAATTGTAGCCTGATTGTTTCCTTAAAAATATCAAACTTTTAAGCTTTTCTTGATCAGTAAGCTGTGCCTTCCTTACAAAGCTAAATCATTTCAGTTGTCTTTTACAGCATTGTCTTTTCTGTAAAACACATTCTTTAAAATGGAGCAAAACTACTGACTCAATATTTTAGGAGGCTGGCATGCAGAACCAGTTCACACATGAATGTATATATCTTCAGGTCCAGTCATTCCAACAATATTAAGCACCATTTTGGATGCACAGTTAGGTTCTAAACATGTGAAAATCAATGAGAGTCTTTGAAAGTTCTGTCCATGCCATTTTATTTTTAATTGGAATATCAGCTTTTCCTGGAGGTTTTAGCATACACAAGCATATAAGAACATGCACGTGTGTGATTGCCCAACCTGTTTATATGCATGGCACAGAGAAAATACCAGAGGGACCTCAAAGCAGAAACAAGAATATAAGGAAGCCATTTTGAGATAAAGAAAACATTCCCCTTCTGAATGCTTTTTGTTCTTCTGCCAACATCTATTACACAAGTGTCCAACCCTGGCAACTTTAAGATTGTGAACTCAACCATGCTGGCTGGGGAATTCTGGGAGTTGAATTCCACAAGTCTTAAAGTTGCCAAAATTGGACAGATCTATTCCAAAGACTTTCCACAAACACCAATCCTGCTCTCAGCTGATTTGCCTTGCCCTTCTCAGCCCTGTCAATGAGAAAACACACCTTGAAGCTACAGTATTAGGTGCCCTTTTCTTCCTTATTCCACTGGCCCCAGTTGGCATCATGTAAGCACCTGCCTAAAAGCAGAGTAGGATGAATGCAGCTGGGCTGGTGCAACGTGTCACAAATTAACTTCAGGTTATTTTAAGGGAGCATTTTCTACATAGCTCCTGGCTATGAAATGGAGTGATAATTAACATTATTCCCTTCACCCCCATCTCCTTCACATTTTCTTTCCTACCTTGGCTAATTATTCTCATTCCTTCATGAGTTTTGTCGCCAGAATGAAAAGGTCAGTTAGCATTTATCCTTCATAATGCCAAGGAGAATCCAGCAATAAAAGATTAAAGAAGCTGCGGGTGAAACTTTCTCACCTGGATTCTTTGTGCTTTAACTCATTTATTCACAGCAATGCAATGAGAATGTAACAGGGTCACTGAAATTGCTGGCTTACCACTGAGTAATTTCACTTGTTTCATAACCCCACTATGTCATGGCCTGGTTTCCACTTGGTGTCTCAACTCCTTCATTGTAGTACCAGAAGTTTTTTTTAAAAAACAAAACAAAACATGTACCTATAGCTTTATTGCAAAAGTAAATAAAACACATTACTACAATCCCACTAAAGTATAGAGCCTCAGTTACCCAGATGCCTAATAGCATTGCAGATGAATAAGGCATTCCCAGAGTGTCCAGCATAGCAAATGAAATGAAAGACACATATTTTATAAAAAGCCAAAAAGATTTGAATAGAATTCATTAGTTTTGATTCATATAAAGATATAAAGATTAATTACATAAAATATTGCATTTTATGAACACACGAACTTATCTTAACATGAAACCAAAGCATTAACCTGTGTATTTTGAGCTAACTTTTCATAAATGTTTGATAGGGTCATAGCATCACGCAGCCATTGCTATGGTGATGTAAGGCTATCTTCATTACTGTTGCATCAGCTCACCAATGATTGGATGATACTAAAAAATCTATATATCTCTAATGAGGAACTAGTCACAGATATACTGAATTTATTTCCACATCAGTCAGTTGCAGCAAAATATCAACGTTGCGATATCTTACTTTTTTTTTTTTTTTTTGCAAGTGTCAATGAGAGACTATTCTTGCCTGTCATCCCTTACTCAAAATTCCAAGTCTGTAGGCCTCTCTTGAAAAGATGGGAATGGCAGATCATTTCCATACTGCTGCCAGGATCACTAGAACACCAGGAGTTGACTTTACCATTTACAGAATTCAGAGTAATTAATTGAAAGGATCTTGGAGATCTTCTAATCCAATCTCTTGTTTAAGCAGAAGACCCTACACCATGGGTGTCAAACTCGCCATGTCACTTGTGACATATAGCAACTTTTCCCCCTTCACTAAAACAGGGGTGGGTGTGGCCAGAGTTTGACACCCCTGCCCTACACCATTCCAGACAAATGGATGTCTAATCTCTTCTTCAAAATATCCAGTGATGGAATACCCACAACTTCTGGAGACAAGCCTATCCATTGTTTAATTGTTCTCACTATCAGTAAATTTCTCTTTAGTTCTAGGTTGGATTTAAAGCCTGGGAAATTGTTTTTACTACACTAAGCTTAAACCACAATAAATGGATTAATCTTCAAGATTCCATCAGATTCCTTTAGCTGTGGCAGGCATTAAATAAACAGATCATGAATAAAAAAGAACCAACCCTTGTCTAAACAGAGACTTATTTCTGATAGTCCTTAAGCTACAATAAACTCAATATTTTGAAAAGATGTCACAAGATTTTGTTGTTGGCAGAGGCTGATCATAATTCTCTGGTGTTTTAGACTGGAGTCCTTGCCAGCCCTGCCTGGAGATTTCATCAGGGACTTGTAACATGCACAGCTGATGGTCTATTTCTGAGCTCTAACCTTTCCCAAAAGTTTCCTCAAGAGGAAGGAGAAACAGTGAAGATTTGAAATGATCTTTCTCAAAAGATGAGTTGGATTTATTTTTAATATGACAAAGAATCATTTCTTCATTTATACATAAACGTAAAATCAACTAAGATAAGGCAAACTATAATACATAAATAAGGTTTGATGGAAGCTTCTTTTGAAGCTTTTTGGTTAAAGAAATTCAGTTATATTATTAGCAACTGGATAAAAAGCTTAACACTTGTACAGTTTGGTGATTTTTGTTTGCAATATATATCTTGGCCATGCTACTTTATGCCAGAGTGCTGCATGGAATAGCAATGTAAGGGAGAAAAATACAGAATTTCAAAACAACTCAATCAGCTGTCATCTCCCAAACAGGAAGAGATAATGTCAGCAACCACAGCGTGTAATGATTTATTACTACAGCATCGAAGTATTTGGCCATTTATAGAGCTATAATGAGAGCACTCTCCTATCGTAAAATGCTCAGAGAAAAGAAAGGCAAGGCAGAGAGAAAGAGATAAGATACGCCAAGTTTTACACATTAAAACAGAAAAAATGGTTGTTTGTCAAGTGAAGAGAAAGACCTTGGGGCTGGTGGCAACACATCTGGCCAGCAGAAGGGCCCATGGAGCAATCCTTTCATTTTTTTAAAGTTCTACATCAGAACTGTTAAATGCTTATGGGCTGAAGAAAGAAAATTTTGCCACCTTTATGAGGTGTACAGGTCTCAGTCAGAAAAGGGGACAGAAAGATACTGAAATGAATCACAGTTGGCAGGCAGAGTTTATTTATACTTCTAGATAGGTAGATGGGCTCAGTTCACATTATATGCCAAACCATTATGAGACTCATTGGTTTTGGCTCAGAGTATTGTGTGAGCCCAGCCACTGTGATGTGTAAAGTTATGATTCATTGCTTGGCATATAATATGAACTAATTAATAAGCCACAGTTCAGCAAATCATAGCTTAGCACATAATGGAAGCCCAGCTTTGCAGATAGCCCTTCATTTCTGTTTAACTCAGGAGACTCTGGGCCATGAAAACATCACACCTTCTTTTCCTTAGCCTTTGCAAAGAATTGGCTTTAACTGGCCTTAACAAAAGCCTGTTGCAGCTCTGGGTCTTTTACTTCCAGAGATTTACTTTCCTGAATTTCATGCTTTTTAAGGTAAGACAGAATAAAATAATATCCAGCTCTTCCTTTCCTCTCCACACCATGGACAAAAATCTCAGGTGTAAACCCTGAACATTTTTTGCCTAAACTAATGCAGAGTCATCTGCCTTCTGCTGCCTGCTGTTACTCCCCTCACCATCTGTTCTGCACTTTGATGCCAGAATCTTTCACCCTGTCCAACAGCCCTTTGTAAATCCCTGCACTACTTCCCTGTTAGCTCCCAAGTCTAATATGAAAGAGTCCTCCCCTCCAATACTACTTTTAGCACTTTCTCTGGAGCAGCCTTTCAACTGGAGAAGAATCAGCAGCTGCTGGTGAGCTTATGGTTGGACAACCATCTTTTGATTTCTGCTCCTGAACTGAACAGAGAGGTGGATTCAGTGACTTGAACGGCCCACTGAGCCTGCAAGTCTATGATTCCTGCTTTAGATAGGAGTGTGGAGTAAGGCTGAGGAAAACCTTGGGGCTTCTTGGATGCCATCTATACTGCTCCCTTTGGCCTTTCAGAGGCAGACCTTCCACATTTTGGAAGGTTCCAGCAAAGGACCTAACATCAAACTCTCTTGCCTTCAATGCTGGGTGCCTCAGGGAACTTTAGCCCTGAAGTTAGTCTTCTCTGTTTCCATTCCACTGGCAGTTAAATATATTTGAATTTAAACAAGCATTTGATCCTACTGTAGGTTAATTTTAGTATTTATTGATTTTTAGTCTTCTGGCTATTTATGTTTTTGACTTTGAGGTTCCTTTTTATCGAGTTATTTTATAGTGCTTCTATCCACACTGAACACTGGGCATCAAAAACCAATATGAAAACAAACAATAAAATAATGCTGCTAATAATAACATAATCAAGCAATAAAATATTCCATTTCTATGATGGATGCCCCAGCCAGTCTCCTCTGACCAAATTCATTGACCAAGTTGGATAGTTTTTGCCTACTTTCAAAATGCAAGCAGGATGGGAGCTCCAAGCAGGATAACAACTCTGATAACTACTAAAGGAAAGACCTGTCAGCTGCTTTTAATTTAATCATTGTATTAACAATAGATGCTGATTACTTGGGTCTATTTTCTCACCGTATGTATCATGTTCCAATGTTGCAAAATACACACTCAAGTACAGAAGACAAACAGATTCAGGGGAGATACTTCTTCAAGAATCTCTATCTTCAACTGCAAGTTCTCTGGGCCAAAGAACATTGCTTTTTTACATTTGCATTTGGAATACTTGCGGGCACATCTGGAGATCAAAATCTGTACAGCAAGGCAGTATTCCAAATAAATGTAGGGTTGATAGAAGCTGCAATTCAACAAATCTGGAAGAAAACATGTTTGCTTAAATCCACAGAGTGCCATAGAGAGAAAAGGGATCAAGAACTGGACAAAAATTCATCAGGTTCCTAAAGCTGTCTGACATGGCTGAAGTTCACCTTCTTTTCTCAGATGAGAGTTAGGAATGTGCTCTGACTACTCAATTCTGTTGAGAAATCCAATTTGTCACTTCATAACATAGCCTGCTTTGGTGAGATAGCAACACATCATCAGTAACATTCATTCTTCTTCCCTCAGACTCTGACCATCAAGTTGTCTGTTTCCTTCCAATTCGAATAGTTTGGTCAAGGCTCTAGGAAATACACTTTATTAGTAGGGTATACAAATGAAAACTGCAGAACTTACAGACATGTTGTGAGGTAAGGTAAGGTGAAGTAAAGTAGGGTAAGGAAAAAAAACCCTGCTAAGTTATCAACAGTAAGTGGGCAGAATTAAATGCCATTTACTGAAAGTCGGCTTTTATAAATAAGTATTTTGATTTGGAAATAGTTTCTGAAATGCTGATGGCCCTTAAAGTGGCCACTTAGTCCAAATGATTTCATTGTGCTAGGCACCCAGTGTTGTTTTTAATAGTTTCCTAGTTATTGTTTATGAAAAACTTTTCTAAAACACTGTAGTTAAAAAGCCACCAAGGAACCATTTTCTCAGATCAGAAAACAAAACTATCCATGGTGGGATTACCTTCCTCCTTTTCCACCCTACTTCAATACCAACATTTAAAATAAAGTAGAATCAATTACAGTTTTTACAAGTACTATGTCCACCCTTTTGTGGCACTCTGAAGCAACACATTATTTAGAGTTTTCTTGTTCACCTTCAGTTGCAATGGTAGATTCAGCACTCATTTATTGCCACTACAGTTTAATTTTTAAACAGCTGCTTTCCACACCATATTTGGAATGCAGAAATCTGAATGCGGTAGAGATTGTTGTTGTTGTTGTTGTTGTTTTGCTCTTTGCTGCCATCTAGTCAGTGACAGCAAAGAGAGGGAAAAAAACCAATCTCTTTATTGCCATCAACCCACACTTCAACTGATTATTCAGATTTCAGCCAAATTCCTTGCAATATTCCTAATGTGGAGATCGAAGGAATTTTGTTCAGTTCTTTTTTCAAGATCCATCCTGACTTGTGCCTTGTACAAGACAGATGATTTTGTACCTTACTTGACTTGTTCTTACTAGCTGAGCTCATTCTTTCTAGCCTATTATCTCCTGCAAACTTTCATTACTTATTCAAGTTTTATCCTGCTTTCATATTTGGTCAGTTCAAGACAGTGAATATAACTAATGCTCCCATCTCCATTTTTTTTTTTTTTTTTGGCCATAGAACAACAACCATCAGAGATGGATTGGGCTGAGAAGAATCACTGGTCCAAAACCACCCACCCGGCTTTCATATTTACAGTTTCCTGGTTTCTAATTCAGCACCTTAGTCACTATACCAAACTAGCTTTCAAGTTAGAAGTGAGTGGCTGGTTCAAAATCACAGTCTACCTGTGAATTTCCTTATCTTGAATAAGCAAAAAGTAAACACAAGGAACTGATGGCTATGTAAATGCAGTGCATGGACATAAATGAGCACGTAGCACTTAATATCACTTAAGACTTATACAGGTAGTCCTTGCCTTAACAACTGTTTATTTAGTGACCGTTGGAGGTTAACAACAGCCCTGAAAAAAGGTGACATGACCATTTCCCCCTCTTGCAGCATCCCCCTGACCAGGTAATCAAAATTCAGATGCTTGGCAACTGATTCTTATTTATGATGTGCCTTGGGGTCATGTGATCAGCCTTTGTAATGTTCTGACAAGCGAAGTCAGTGTGGAAACCAGATTCATTTAACAACCGTGTTACTTACATAACAATTGCAGTGATTCATTTAACAATTGTGACAAGAAAGATCATAAAATGGAGCAAGATTCGCTTAATTCATGTTTCACTTAGCAACATAAATTTTGGGCTCAATTGTAGTTGCAAGTTGAGGACTATCTGTATACCGTTTCATAGTGCTCTACAGTACTCTCTAAGTGGTTTACAGAGTCTTGGTCCTCATCACCAATCTGGGTCCTCATTTTACCAACCTTGGAAGGATGGAAGGCAGAGTCAACCTTGAGCCAATCAGGATCGAACTCCTGGCTGTGGCAGAGTTAGCCTGCAATACTGCATTCTAACCACTGCATCACCACAGCTCTTATTTATTAATCAAATTTATATGGCCACCATTTCAGAGAAAGTGATGTGCTGCAATCATGTATAATCCTTTGAGCCATGGGGGCACAGTGGTTAGAGTGCAGTACTGCAGGCTACTTCTGCTGACTGACTGCTGCCTGCAATTTGGCAGTTCAAATCTCAGCAGGCTCAAGGTTGACTCAGCCTTCCATCCTTCCGAGGTGGGTAAAATGAGGACCCAGACTGTTAATCTTCATTCTGCCTGCACCTAGGGCCAGAATCAGCAGCATAAAGCCCCCAGAGTCTGGCCTCCTCTCTGCAGGACTGCTGTGTGGAGAGGAGATAGCTGGGCAGGGATTCCTGACTATTGTAATGCTCAGATCAAGTCCTCCTTGCCAGCTAGGCAAGCTCGGTGATTAAGAATGCAGGGAAGTTCACATTGCCTGGCTGGGCGAGAGGGAGACAAGCACAGCCATTCTATCCATTGGGCCCCTGCTTACTGCCAAACGCATTAGGGGATAATTAAGTAAAAATAGGCCTTCCGACCAGTGTAGCTCATTAAGGGCTAATTAAGTTAATTAGTGCCAGGTGTGGATTGCGGCTCTCGCTTTCACTTGGCTGTTGTTTGCTGTAATTGCATTTTCTCCAAAGCTTCCTCCCTTTTGCTGGAATGCTGCCAAAGGAAAGGTATTCAATGCTTCACACTGTTGATGCAACAGTGACTAGCTAATGGCTGCCTAATGATGGCCACAGGGAAACTGGGGGCTCATAACCGCCCTTCACACACACACACATACACACACACCACAAAAGCCAGTGGAATAATCCAAAGCCCAATTTCCAGCTAAGTTCTTGCGATGGGGTGGCATTTTATGCCCACATACCCACTGGCCTTCTGTAAGTGTTTATGGAAGCTGCCAGGAAGACAGGCTGCCTCCTCCAAAGGACAGGTGTGTCCTGAACAAATCAGGGGAGGCTCATTGAGTCTTGGCAGCTGATACAGAATTTATCCAAGTGGAAAAGTTTGCAAGGCAGAACGTGTGGATTCGGACTATACTTACAGGTGCAGCTGATGGATGTTTCCTTGAAAGAAGTTGACAGACAATGGTGACATTACTGGGTAGCTCCACTGGCCACATAATGAGGACTAGGCATCTTGCATGTACCAATCCACTGAACTTCCCTCTCCCCAGCTTTCTTCATAATCTTGCTTCTTCAGTTGCTGTTTCTGGGTTAATTTCAGCACAATCATTATACTCCTCCTCTCTCTGCAAATATCTTTTAGTTGCCGTAAATGCTTTTCCAACTGGCCAGGGTTTCCTCCTTTTCCGCTAGTTAATCCTTGGTGCAGCACAGCAATTGACAATGCAGCCAATTTTCTGAATGTCTCAACATTTTTATCAGTTTTTATTTGGTAGCAAGAGAAAAAAAAAAGCAAATTGAAGGAAATAAAGTACAATGTCCTTTGGATTTATCACAAAGGATAGGCATGGCACCATGGTTGTTTTTTTTTTTAACTTTTGGGGTGACAAATGTTCAAAGAGATGAAACAGGCTATCTGTTTTGGGAATATATTGCAACAGTATTTGTGCAGGGCTTCGTTGTAGAACTAAAGGATTTCTTTAAATAACTTTTGAAATTGATTTACAGAAGCCCTGCAGTATTGTTAGGGACCAGGATGTGGCTTTGATATTGGACTGGCCCAGTCCTTGCTCTGGAAAGGAACAGACTTAGTAAACAGTGACATGAGGAAGGAGAAGGCAGACAGCTTCACTTTCTCCACTGAAAGAGCCATATGTGTTGTGACCAGGAAAAGAAAGCAATGATGGTTACATGGGTATTAATACTCAGTGAGTGAGGCATCCAAGGCAATCCTCTGCCATAATCTGTGGCCCATATTGTTAAATGGCTCCAAAAGTATTTTCCATGGAATAGCAATAGCACTTAGACTTATATGCCACTTCACTGTACTTTACAGCCCTCTCTAAGCAATTCACAGAGTCAGCATATTGCCTCCAAACAATCTGGGTCTTCATTTTACTGACCTTGGAAGAATGGAAGTCTGAGTCAACCCTGAGCCAGTGAGAATCGAACTGCTGGTAGCTGGCAGTCAGCAGAAGTAGCCTACAGTACTGCATTCTAACCACTGCACCACCACAGCTCTTATAGCTTAGATGGAGGAAAGAGCAAAGAAAAAAAGTCAACAACTTGTTTCTCTCTTCTTTCATCTCTTTCTTTTCACTGTTTTTGGCATTTTCTGACACCTATAAATGTGTTGCAAATGCAGGACTCAGATAGTTGCAGCCCCAAAGTATTTAGAGGCCACCGTTGTATGGGAACCACCACCATGACAAGAGGCAATCTTTAGAGGTGGTTCATGTCAATCACTTTAGTGTAACATATACAATAAAAAAATCAACAGTCCCATGTTGTGAATTATATTCTCCACACCTAAGGATTTTTGTTTGTTTTTACATTTGCTCAGGGGAAGACCAGATGTCAACTATAGCAGATCTCTCAATTTAGAAGCTGCTAAAAATATCTAGCTAGTAGTTTGGGCTAATGCATCAGGTTAGCTCAGTGTGTATTCAGCTGGGACTGAAGTAGATCTTTTATATCAGCCATGTGGGTTTGGAGTGCTTGGACTGTCCTATCAAAAATATTTTCAAGCTTTGAATGTTCAAAGCCCTCAGTTCCTATTCATACAAGGACACTCTTCCTAGGCTCATCTACCCACCTCTACATTGGCCTTCCCTTTTCTAGAATAAGGGCATAGGGGAAGACAGTAGATTGGGCTTAGTTGGCTACCTAAGGATCTCAGCAGATTCCTGAAAAAGCTAGCTGAACTCCATTGGCCCTGCTGTCCTAGCTGATCTTCCCCACATTCTTGCTCCCACTGCTAACCATGTTCAACCTGGTCCCTTACAAGGAAGCTGCTGGCCAAATAAGGATTCCCTCCCAAGGTCATCCATGATAGTTTTCTCAAGATCTAGCAAAGATGGCATCACATGGCCAGTAGTTGCCCTGCAAAGGGTCAAGGTGGGCATGCCTTGACAGCAGCAGGAATAAGAAGATGGTGAAGGTCAGTTGGGGTGGTGGAGTACAGGGTGGCAAAGACATTGGCATGCAGGGTGACAAAGGTGACTGCAGCTGAGGCAGCTGAGACTTCCAGAGTGGCTGTGACTTTGTGCTGTGGTGCAGCTCAAGGGCTTCTTGCAGCCCCCAGAACTGTGGTTTACCATGAAGCCCCTGAACCACAGTGTGGCAGGGTGCAGGGTAGCCAAAAGGACAGAGGTGGGGGGGAGGTAGATCCGGGTGGAACATAAGGAGTAGGCAATCCCTTATCTTACTGAAGCTTGGGACTGGGGTGGGGTGGGGACCAAGCCCAGAATAGCTTGGATTGGGGTGGGTCCTTGACAGACAACTGGCTGCATTTGGTTAGCAATGGCAAAAAGGATTGCCAGAATTGCCTTCCCTAACAATGTGATTATGTAATGTTGCACTTTATGATGGCATCGCTTAGGGATAGAAATTATGATTCCAATTGTTGTTGTAAGTCAAGGACTACCTACATTTGATTGCCTCCTAATACTGATGCATGAATTTATTTTCCACGTGAAACATTAGTTAATTGTTTCTTCAACAATTTTCTTTAGGTGTTAGGACAAGCTAGGTAGCCAAGTTTGGTCTTTGTGTGCATCTGACTATCTGTATGGGAAGGAAGGAAGGAAAGGAAAGAAGGAAGGAAGGAAAGAAGGAAAGAAGGAAGGACTAAGCATGGTGGTGATGTATGAGCTCATACTTAGGTCTTAGCACAAAATAATTCAGCTGTATCAGATGGTCCATGGTTCTTTTAAAACTAACACACCAGAGGGGAATCAGTGCTAGCGGTTATTTTATTTCATCACACGAAGCTGATTGACCTATCTGGACAATCTGAAATAAACTTGGTATTTGTAATTTTTATAAACAGCCTCTTTTAACTTTAATTGCTCTCCGAGGATCATTCCACATGCTCTGTACATCTAGACCACTGATTATTAAAGAGTTGTCTCTCAAGCCTTTCCCTCAATGGAGAACATCAGAAACATTTTTTTTTTTTTTTTTTTGAAATATTGGTCTGAGCCGGAGATGAGGCAAGCAAGGTTGGGCTTATTCATCAGCATTCGTCAGCCTCTCTTTCCATTATGCCTGCAATGAATCAGAGTAAGATGAGGAGGAGGAGCAGGAGCCTAGTGGAAAGATTCATCCATAATCAGCCCTTTGGTGCCAGGGTAAACAATGGCATCCCAGAGGGACAACTCCTCTCTACGTCTGGGCCAGTTGAAAGATCCTGCTAGAAAATGGAGGAGGAGCTGGTGGGAGGGAGAGCCTTCACTGGGTTGTTACACTTGTAGGCTGCAATTTCTCAGCAGCTTCCCATGACAGCCGAGGTCAGGGACTATCTCCTTGCTATGGCACTCTGAAGGCCCAGCCCATTATTGCTCCATTTCACAAATACAATTCAGAAAGATGACAGGGGAAGAGAAATCCTTCCAAAGCCACCTTCCAGGAACTGACTGAGAATGACTTTCAGAAATCATAGTTGGCAAGTTTTAGATTGAGAGACTTACAACAATATAAAGGCCTTTGCAATACTCCTTACATTGTCTTATTTAATCATCTATTTGAAACATTTATACCTTGCTCTACAGCCTAAAAACCTCCTATTGTGCTTTACATAATAGTTAAAAAAAACCTGTCATTCCTCTTTACAATCTAAACAAGATATAGCACAAAGGAAAATAAAAGGATAAGGAGAGAAAGGCTTTGGTTTATTTTATTACCTCCCCCCTCTTTCTTTCTCTCTGCTTTGTATATGGGTGTTTTTTAAAAAAATCAGCTCTATTGCATATAATACCCTGACATCATCCTTCGTTGCAGAAATATTTCCATGGTCATTAAAGGAGAATTATCATCCTGGTTACAAGAATTTGTCTACCATTGTTCCTGACCTTGTTCTTCTCTTTCTTTTTCTCCCTACATTGAACTACTTCATAGCATTGTTAGAATCAATACTCCTCTTGTTTTTAATCATTGTATTTCATAACTTGCTAAGAAGCTTTCTCACCTTCTTCCTGGTTTACAGTGAAAGTATATTCCTATTCCTATGTCATTCTTGCTGTTGTCGTTAGTCAATAATGATAAATACACTATCACATTGCTCTACGGATACTAATTTGAGAGTCGATTCTGCTTAAGTGAGTATGATTTACTTCTGGGTAAGAGCCTGTTAAAATGAAAGGTACTCTACTTCCTGGTTAGTAGGCAATCAGAAAAAAACATTGTGCTTCCATTGGCCTTCTATTTTTTTCCTAATGGAAACATTTTCTGATAAATTAAATGAAACAGACTGTTTTTAAATATAATTTTTAAAATCTTCCTGCAGTATGAGATAACTTAGCATTATTGCTGCAGATTTTTATGGCTGCAAATGAATCCTGGGACAGCAGAAGAATGAGAGGAAGAAAAACAAATGTGTACTGAAAGTACACTTTATTTAACTTGTGTTCGTTTTCAGCAATAGGATAAACTTAAGAGATCTAAGAACACTTGATGCTACAATGACTACTTTATATTTGGAAGTCCTACTCATCCATCCATCCTGCTCATGCTGTTATGCTTAGCATAGTCAACTGGCCTGAGGCAAGATGAAAGAGAGGGCTTGTGGACAAAGTATCCAAGGGTAGTTTGAGAAGGCACATTCTGTGATCTTTTCTCTTAGGCCAACTTCTGATTCCTTTATTTTTTTCCAGAGCAGGATCTTCAATTCCCCAGCTCTGCATGTACAAGTCTGTATGAGATCTGACTAGTTGCTTTCTCTTGTCCATTCTGGGAATCAACCTCCTCCATGGTTTAAAGAAAGAGTCCGGGCCTAGAAATTAAGGTATATCAAGGAATTAGCATTTATTTCAACTTAAAAAGATGTCTGCTGTTTTCAGTTCATACACTTCAAAATTGTGCACCTGCTTTTGGACATACTATCAGTAGCTATTTTCTTCTCTCTAGCAGCTCACATTTCCTTTTCATTTCCTAGACTTAAGACAATATTGATTTTAAATGTGCACACAAGTCTATAGTCTCAACCCAGAATATTGCTCGGAAAGAGAGAGAAAGGCTAGTGAAGGCTGCCTCCCTCCTTTCTTTTTTCCTTTTGGTTTGCACAAACAGACAGAAATGGTGATCAGACCATGACAACAATGCAGGCAGATAGAAGCTTCTGGAGAATAGCTGTGCCAATGAGCTTCCTTCATTTGGATATATTACACCTGTCCATCTATTTGTTTCTCTCATTTTGTAGAACAGAAGAAAACGCACCCAGAAGAATCTTACTCCTTCCCATTTCTATTCTGCTTCTTTTGTCTGCTAACAAGAAAATTCCATTCAGGAAATGAATGTCTCACTGTAATACGCCTGTGAACATTTCCTACTGTCAAGTGAGGTTCTTCTCATTACTACTTCCTGTTGATCAGGCAGGCAAGAAAAACTGTTCAAGGCTGTTTATCACCAGCGAGCAGCCTTGATCAACAAGTAGTAGTAAAACAGTCTCGGCTTACAATGACAGTGTTTAGGCAAATGCAGGATGGCAGTACCAGAGACAAAAGGACCAGTTGGGGAGCAACCAGACACCTCTAGGGGATGCTCAGTCTAATAGTTTAGATGTTTGTACCATTAGGCTAGTGGGATGATCCCAGGGAATGGTCTGAAGAGATGTGATAAAGCAAACAGATCAGTATTTAAATGAGGAGCTGTCTGGAAGCTACGGTGGCCAGATGTCTCGAATTCTACCAGACAGTCCAGATTTTTTTAAAGTTTACCCTCCATTCATTTCCACGTTCCTCTCTGGTAAGACTTCCTTCCATCTCTGGGCTACAGGATCCTTAGAGGACAGGAAAGCATTTTCTGAGTACCTCTATTCTGTGAAAGCAGCCAGCAAGCCTCTTTTCTTTCTCTCAGCAACTCCTAGTGCAATTTTAAAAAGAGAATAGAATAGAATAGAATAGAATAGAATAGAATAGAATAGAATAGAATAGAATAACAGAGTCGAAAGGGATCTTGGAGGTCTTCTAGTCCAACCCCTTGCTTAGGCAGGAAACCCTATACCATCACAGACAAACAGTTATCCAATTTCTTCTTTAAAACTTTCAGTGTTGGAGCATTCACAAATTCTGGAGGCATGTGGGTTATAGGGGTGGAAGAGGAAAAATTGCATATCTGTGTGAAAAGATAGCAATCTCTATATGTTTGATGAGTATGCATGCAACATTGCCCATTATTATAGTCTTGGTAGTTGGAAATACATTTTGTTCTAACCCCCCCCACACACACACACACATTCCATTGTCCTCTTTTCCTTGGATATTTTAATGGCCACCCAGAATCCCGGATAGAAACCCACTGTAAAGAACCTGCAGAGCTGGATTTACCAAGAATTTGACTATTAGAACTTCTCAGTCCTCAAAATCGTTGTTTTTATCAGCTTTACCAAGAACCAAACGTTAACATCTCAAAGTCTGATTTAGAAGAGAGGGGATGGTTGTTTCACACTGCAGTTCCACCACAAAGAGTTACCGAATTGACTGAAGAATGTCTCCATTTTGGGAAATGATTCCACACTGTCAACCTTTTGAGGTTGGACAGGCCAAGAAATAGACTACAATTTCAGGAATGTTAATATATTGTTCGTACCAGAAACTTTAAGAAACTTAAATGATTGTTTATCCCCTCTTAAGAAAATCAAAGAAAGTGGGTCTTTTTTGAGTTTCTTTCTCATGCTTTCCATTTTCCCCAAGAATGAATGGCTGTTTTCACCTCCATTAATGATTCCCCCCTTCCAAGGTCATCTCTACATTCTTTTACATCATGTCTCTGGCACTAAGTTGAGCAAAAAATTAAGAGTAAATTGGAAAACTGGGCTCCAGGAAGTATGAGCATATAATAAACACCTGGATGGACCAAGATGCCATCTCGATAATTCTCTTTCCTACGTCTTCTATGGCTGTGTGGATGTGCAAACGTTTTGTCATATTTCTGGTTTAATCTGCACAACCAGGACATAACCAGAACAGAAGACGTCTTACGGATGTGCTCCAATAGCTCCCACTCCAGAACTTTCTTTCTCCTTTTGATGTAATATTATGATTATCTTTCTCACTGGCAGAAATATTTAAGGAAGAACCATATGGGAAGCTCTGTGGGATGGATTTACAGAGAGACCACCATTAAATAGCACTCAGCTGATTAATTACTTCAGACAGCAGGAGAACTCAGCAACAGATCATAATGTTATTATCCATTATTCTTCACCGATCAAAGGCAGGCATTTCTTTCTCTCAGTCTTCCACTGAACTCCCATAATGAGATTTACCTGCAGTGAAAGGGCCAGAGCTGCATTCTTAAAACTAAGGTCTTCTACTATAATATAATGCAAAGGAAGAATGAAGCCATCCTGTTCCGGGTACCAGCTGGAATCAAGGCAACACCTGCCAGTGTCAGTTCTCAGCTTAGTCTTGCCAAAGCATTTACTTCTCTGCTGTATCAATCTGGCTGGGGCAGTCAATCAGAAGCCAATGGGAGCTCATGTCTCCAGGCTGTGTGGAAAAAAACAACCCAGCAAATATATCTGTGCAGTGTTAGACGGGGCAATGTTTTCTCCCTTTCATCCCAGTCACACAGGAGGTGTACACTTCTGAAAACTTGTGTTGATATGTTGAGCTAGCATGTTTTCCAACCTAGCTGACAGTTAATATCAGCCCACCTTGGGGAATGGTAGATGAATGTTGTACTAAACAAGAGAGTGCCATTGCAAACCTGTGGAAACATAGGAAACCAAGGTGAGTTAGCTTGTTTTTGTTATAGCAGTGACCCGAAAATATTACCTTCATTCCTAATTCTTGTGGGCGGAGTTAAGAACGTGCTCTTAAATTAGGTGCAATAGTGAGGGATGAAGACTGGAAGACACTAATATTGTGGAGAAGTACTATCCAAATAGCCCTTTTTTTCTTTCTTTCTTTCTTTCTTTCTTTCTTTCTTTCTTTCTTTCTTTCTTTCTTTCTTTCTTTCTTTCTTTCTTTCTTTCTTTCTTCCTTCCTTCCTTCCTTCCTTCCTTCCTTCCTTCCTTCCTTTCTTTCTTTCCCTCTTTCTCTTTCTTTCTTTCTCACTCACTCGCTCTTTTTTTCTTTTTTCCTTTCCTTTCTCCAAATAGAGAAAGAACACCTGTGGCAAATTTAAAGGTAGTACCAATAGTAATAGATGCTTTGTGTGCAATCCCAAAACAACTGGAGCATCACTTGAACACCATTGGCATTGACAAAACCAGTATCAGTCAATTGAAAAAGGCAGCTTACTTCCTGAGACATAACTTTAACATCATCAAAAACAAAACAAAACACCCAACATCTGCCTTATCCCAGGTCCTTGGGAAGAGCTCAATAGATGAACAAAAATGCCAAATCCAGTCTAAGCATCTGGCTGACTGTGCAGCAAACCAATAATACAAAACAGTTAACTCTCTGGGTGTCAAATAAATGTTATAACCATGTTGCTATCGGAATACCATTGACAACAATAGCTGCAGCAAAAAGTTAAAAAGTTGCAGGATGGAAATCACTGATGATGAGGAGGCATTCCTACTATTGTGGAATGGAAAATTGGATATCACCTATGAAAGATATTCTTCCCATTTTGCATCTATTCCCCTCTTCCCTTTCCAGCCTCTCAATTCCCTTTTACTATAGGAGTATTTGCCTGCATATACATACAAATTCCCCAGGTACTCAAATTCCTTAAAAGACATTCATATGTTAATTAGTGGTAAACACATAAAGTACTTAGAAAAGCTAAATATTGGGTAGGGATGAGCCTGCTTCATACTGCATGCTGATTCTCTGTATGGGGATGCTATGTTCAACTTTCCAAGGATGGAATCAATGAGTTTGTATGTGTGCTGAACTTTTGAATGCAATATAGAAGAGGATAGAATAGGGTAGGGTAGGGTAGGGTAGGGTAGGGTAGGGTAGAGTAGAGTAGAGTAGAGTAGAGTAGAGTAGAGTAGAGTAGAGTAGAGTAGAGTAGAGTAGAGTAGAGTAAAGTAGAATAGATCTGGCAGGGACTTGGAGGTCTTTTAGTCCAGACCCCTGCTCAAGCAGGATAATCAATACCATTTCAGACAAGTGACCGTTCATTCTATTCGAAAAAACCTCCAGTGATGAAGCACCCATGATTTCTGAAGGCAAACTATTCCACTAGCTAATTGTCCTCACTGTTTGGAACTTTCTCCTTAATTCCAGGTTGCTTCTCTCTTTTATTAGTTTCTAACCATTGTTTCTTGTTCTCCCCTCTGGTGTTTTAGAGAATAATTTGACCCCACTCTTCTTTGTAGCAGCCCCTCAAATATTAGAATAGTGCTATTATATTCCCCCCAATCCTTCTTTTCTCTAGACTAGCCAAACCCAAATCCTGCAGCTGTATGTTTTAGTCTCCAGGCCTTTGATCATCTTAGTTGCTCTTCTTTGAACCTTTTTCCAAAGTCTCAACATCTTTTTCGTCATGTGATTGGTTGCAGTATAGTGGGGGTCTTAATTAAATTGTAATAAAAGATATCTCTAGATTCAGAAGATGCTTAAATAGCTCTCAAATGATCATACAGATATTCATCACCCTGAATTTCAATATCTCTAGCCTTTTATTGACTTACAGCGATTCCCTGAGTTATTGGTTTGTGTTCACTGAGCTATTGGACAGCAGATTTAAAACAGGCTGGTGGTTAAGATTCAGAACAAACAGACTCAGGAACATTTCTGCTTAGAGTGGAAGAAGAAACCGAAGAGAACATCCCATTATTACCCCTGGGTTGGTCAAGTGCAGATTCTCTTCAGTGCATGGTGGATTCAGGCTCTGTAGCTGAAACAATTAGACCGCTGTTCCCAGCTGAGAAAGAAAGAAAGGATACTTCTCTTCCATTTCTTCTGTCACATTCTGTGCAGATTGAGGTGCCATTACATCTCAGCAAATAGCCTCTGGTTATTTTCATTGGTCTCTCTACCGGAAGGCCATTGAAGAGGCTAAATCACTGCACCGACCAAATTGTTTTTATATACCCCAGTGATAGTGTGTAAGTGATGATTTTTAAAAGCCATGTTGATCTATTTGGGCTTTATAGAAAAACATGAGGAAATATGTCAGATTGGACTTGAACCGTTGAAGTGCTATCAACTCTGCCAAGGCATTTTCAAGAAGAGCTTGCCTTGTGAAATATTTCACATCAAAAATTGCAGCCATTTTTTGCTGTTGTTGTTGTTGCTCTTTCCTCCTTATCAGACTGTTGTCTGACACTTGGCACTTTTCATATTAAGGAGTGTTGCATACACGAATATATCTATGTGACAAGGGTGCTTCTCCTGAATAATACTGAAGGGAGAAGAGAAATGTGGTGCAGCAAAGATATTGAGCAGGTTGTTCAAGGAGATATTATTTAGGAGACAATATTTGCACCAAGGATCCCACGGATATTTTTTAACCCAGTATTTTTCAACCTTGGCAAATTTAAGAGCTGTGGACTTCAATTCCCAGAAATCCCCAGTCAACAAATGATTTAACCCCTTTGTCTCAGAATTCTTACCTCCCAAGTATTCAATTCCCTTCAATTCCTTTAGCACAGATTGCTGATGGCATCATTACAGTCTCTAGCTGGGATTCTTCTCTTATTTCCCACCTGCTTGGCATATTCTCTTCTCCTTTTGCATAATGGATCAGTTGTGAGTAATGGGAAATGGCAGGGCACCCAAGCTGGCTGGCAGACCTTAATGAAGAATATGGAAATCTCATCAGTCCAATCAGGCCAGCAAATGAAACTGTTTTCCCCACTCCACCCTCTCAACTACCACTGATGTGAGTAGAAAACTAACAAGGCATTCAGTCCCAGTCTTGGAGTGCTTCTGTCTTTTTTAGTGACAACCTGGCTGCAAATTTCATTTTGGAGTGAGGGCAGCCTTTGGCCCTATTTCCTGAGTTTCCTCTGAGCAATTTTTGGCAATTAGCAGAGTCTGGAAGCTTTCTGTTGCGGTCTTTCAGACAGCCGCTTTCAGAACAGCAGCTGAACATTGCTTGCCATCTTCTTTGTGCTGATGTAATCTTTTGACCCAGAAGATTAATGATGAGTAAGAGGGTACCAACTATAGAAATGAATTGCTTAGGAGTAATCCCCAGCCAAGTACCATAGTGGTAGAGGCAGACTATCATGATGAAGGCTATCACAGGAGATGGGAAACAAAAAAAGCAGAATTCCTGCTATGCCATTTCAGACTAGCTGTAAGTCTCATTCACACACTCTGTTTGCCTATTGTGCTGCTTCTAGTGTGTTTATCACATTGATGAGGTTGGGCATCTTTTCACCTCCTTGATTTATTGTATCTGGGCATGGTGTTCATCTTCCCTGGAATATCATTTGGGTGGGGTAATTTGGCTAATTGCTGTCATCAAAACTTGGGCAATAGAGCCAGGGATGGAGAATAAGACATTTAGTAATAAACTCAAAGGTGCTTTTTCAAGAGGCAATTGGACTTTCTTGTTTTTTCTTTGAAGACTTTTTGCTTCTCATGTGAGGAGTGAAACATCTTCAAAGAAAAAAACAAGAAAGTCCAGTTGCCTCTTGAAAAAGCACCTTTGGGACAACTATGACCTGGATGACTGAGAATCTCCATAGACATTTAGCTATTTAGTAATAAAATATGGGAAGGAAATGCTGAAAGTTAACAGAGTAGGCTTTTGAGTGAAAATGATTATCTCTCTTTTTAAAACACAGTATAGGTTTACACAGAAGATAGTAATCTAGGTGTAGCTTACAGGGTGGAATTCTGATCATCCTGATGCAATATTCAATTTTACCCATGGCAATTAGCTCAGGTCTGAGATGTCAGTCCAAGAGTCATTTGTAGTAGGAGATCAGACCAGCCCACTGAAGCACAAGCACCCCACCATGATTGATGAGTTTACTGGTTTAAAGTTTATTAAGCTGTACTTCATTTTATCTCAAACTGATGTCCATTTTTAACTTTGCTGTCTGTGACTTAGAAAGTAATTACTTTTAAGAAGAAGGGAAGCTGCTTACTTTGTTGTTGCCACAAGGAGTAGCTTAACTTTGGGTGTATCACTGCAGTATACACTATACAAAATGATTGGGAAGGACAAAAGTTCTGAAATGCAGAAAGATAGCATGGAACGCTATGCTGAAGCAGCTATTCTAATGTCTTACTAATTTCCAGGCATAACTCAAAAGACTGATAAAAATATATAAAAATCTAAAAGTTTTGGGACTGACATATGTGATGTTTTGACCTTGCCCATGTGAGTCCAACTATCTGCTGAGTTAGTTTCAAAGTCCCTTCATTTCAAAAATAAATGTGGTAAAGACTAGGAAAGCAATGCATAACTTACAATCTATAGGGCCACATAAGTCTTCTAAAAGCCTAGGGTATGGAATATAAAATGTGTTTAGGAAAGGTAATTGTATTTCAAATTGTCATGTGCCAGAAGCGGTACTTTCTTAACAAATGAACACTGTTTAATCTGAATTAATTTAAGAACTCAAATATAAAGTTGATTCTGATTTGATGTAGTTTGACACTAACCCCAATTGTATTGAGGTTTTAGTGTGTGGTCTACGGCATGTCCCTAAAGGCCATCCATTGTGCAAACTTTGAACAAATAATGGTCCTAACTGAGGCTTATACAGGTGTCTATGTAAGAAAATTTAGATTAACCAATGATAGGATTGTATCTCCCTCATTGAAGCAAAGAGGCAACACAGATGCTTCCATGAAGCATTGTGTTACCTCAATACTGTCACTTTTCAAAACCAGAAGATGCTAGAGAAGGCAAATGACCTTTCCTCCCACTGAATTTGCCAAAACATTGGTTGAGAAGGCAAGCTGCACATCCTCCAACAACAAAGCATTGAGTGAATGCCTGAGAAGCTGAACTGTGCTAATTAACTGTGCTAAACTTCATTTTGGTTTACAAAACAAAGCAAGGGGCCCTTCAATTTCACAAGGCTTGTGAAAGTGCATTGCTTGAATCATCACCAAACTAAATCACCCTTTCAAGGATTTGCACAAATCTGTTGAATAGATGCTTGGCCCTGCCCTAAAAGGAGAGACGTCCAATAACATAAAGGAATGCCAGCCAGAGCAGTAAACCCCATTGGTCCCTTTCATTACAACATTTCGGGGTGGGTCATTAGAGATGATCCAAATGTCTGCTAGGGCAAAATACACAGACAGCAAAATATCAAAATAGTTAGTATAAAATACATTTATTGAGAATAATCATGTCCTGCACAACAAAGAAGTTGTGCAATTTGTTTACATGTAGGGTTTAGTTTTCTGTATTTTGAGTAAATGAAGGATGAATTGAGTGACCAGGACCTGGGTACGGGAACTAGTTTTTTTCCCCAACCAGATGCTTTATTATATAGTCAAATGATGCTAATATCAGCTCCCATTTTAGCACAGGAGAAGCAGATAATATGGGACTGCATCTTAATTGACTTTTTCTCTGGTAATATCACACTACTAACCAGAGCATACAAAACATTTGCTAGACCAATACTCGAATACAGTTCATCAGTCTGGAACCCACATTACGTATCTGATATTAGCACAATTGAGAAAGTCCAGAAATATTTCACAAGAAGAGTTCTCCACTCCTCTACTCGTTGTAGAATACCTTATGCCACCAGACTTGAAATTCTAGAACTAGAAAACCTTGAATTACGCCGTCTTCGGTCTGATTTAAGCATGGTATATAAAATCATACATTGCAATGTCCTACCTGTCAATGAATACTTCAGCTTCAACCATAACAACACAAGAGCACACAATAGATACAAACTCAAAGTTAACCGCACCAAACTTGATTGCAGGAAATACGACTTCAGCAATAGAGTGGTCAATGTCTGGAATACTCTACCCGACTCTGTAGTTTCTTCCCCAAACCCCAAAAACTTTAACCTTAGACTGTCTACTATTGACCTCACCCCTTTCCTAAGAGGTCTGTAGGGGCGTGCATAAAGCGCACCAACGTGCCTACCGTCCCTGTCCTATTGTTTCTCTTATTCTTCTCTTATTTTTCTTATATGTACCCATTTCATGTATTCACAACTATGTATACACTTATACTTATTATCTTGTAAACAATTGGCAAATCAAATAAATAAATAAATAAAAAATAAATAAATAAATGTTCTGGCATCTTCTTTCAAGTACACACTTCAGAAGAGCATATTCTAGAGCAGAGATCCACTGCATAATATATGTGTGGGTCATGTGTATAAGATTCTTAAGAATTCTGTTTGTTTTTGTAAAAGAAAGTAAGAGTTTGACTTTCCCTTTTGATTTTTGATTGGCTGTTTATTATAAAATTGACAAAGGGCACAGTAAGTACAGTATATGGCAGAGAAATGAATTCCCTCTTTTTATCTATGCTATTCAAACTGAAGAATCATACTTCTTTGAATGTCTTTATTTTAAAGCACTTTCCGTACTTTAAGCACTTTCTCCTTCCTTCCTTCCTTCCTTCCTTCCTTCCTTCCTTCCTTCCTTCCTTCCTTCCTTCCTTCCTTCCTTCCTTCCTTCCTTCCTTCCTTCCCAGTGATATGTGTCTGAAAAGCACTGTGGTCTCAACCCAAATCTTATTAAATGCCTTGTTTTTTCCTCCATTCTTGAATAAAGAACACGAGTTCGCAAACATCCATGTTATCTAGATATATTTCATAATCATTGCTTCAGGTTTGGAGAATTCCCATTTTGCATGTTTTCTCAGAGTGATTCTTGCTGCAATCAACCAATTTCCGATTATGAGCTAATCCAGTGAGTGATCATAACAAAGATCCAACAGGAGTGCTAAAAAGGATAAATATAAACAGTGAGTGGTTTTTCAATTTTTTTCAACCAAATAGGAACAATCAAACAATCTGTTCTGATGCAGAAATTCCAAAACCTATCAATCAGAATATGATCATACGTCTGCAGTGTGTAATAATACTTAAAAATTTAACAGAAGGATTATCCTGGGCCCTGTTTATGTATAAATATTCCATCTCTCTATTTTGATCACACCATCACATTTTCTTCTTTAAGTCTATCAGGATAGTCACCCACAAACTTGGAAGGAAGCACAGTGGCAAAGCCCTTTTTGCATGGAAAAAGTTTTCCATTCAGTGGTCCTTATCTTTAGCTAGCAGAACTAAATAACAGCAGGTAACGTGAACCTGAAGCCCCAGAATGTTGCTGAGAGTCAAAGTAGGCATTGTTAGGTTAGAATGAGTAAAGGTCTTCTCAGTGTTGCTGATCCTATTAATGTGTTCAGCAACAAAAAGTAAAAGAAGATTGATTCATGAAGTTTGTGGCCTTCATTGTGAGGATCAGGGTATGGGAAATAAACAAGATGGACATGAGCTCTCATTACAGAAAAGATAGTTGATCAATATATATTTCAATGAATCTCCAAAGCTGGCACAATCTCTAAAACAGTGATTCCCAAAGTGGGTGGTACTGCTACCTGGGGGGCAGTAGGATGCCTTAGGGGGGCGCTAAGAGGCAGCAAGGGGATGTTTGAGGCGCCGGCCCTGCAGGCTCACTGACTGCCAGCCACACAACCCATTGACTGTTTCATTGCTCCGTAGCCAGTGCCTCGAATGCGGAACCCGCGTGTGGCAAGCCTTGCCAAGCCGGGGGGGGGGGGAGGGGTGGGAGCTGGCGGAAAGGGGGCACCTTAGCTTGCAGTCTGCCCTCTCAAGTGGAAGCGGCGGAGGTGCGCCAGAAGGCCCGAAAGCAAAACCATACCAAGGCGCACAGTGGAAGGGGTGGGTGGTCTGGCGTTAGGGCCCCCTTTCCCAGTGGAGAACAGGGAGCACACAGCACCCGCCCGGCCTCCACCTCTCCAGCCAGACAGGCTTGCGTGCAGGATGTGGGTGGGTGCAGCTGTAGCTTTCCAAGGCGCGTGGCTCGGTTCAGTTTGGCTCTATGTGGCCAGCCTGGACCTAGAACCTAGCCTCCCTCTGCAGCCCGGTTCTTCCAACCAAGCCCTGCACTTGCTTGCTTGCTTGTTTACTTTCCAAATGATCATTCCCTCCGCCTCCACCAGTCTGGGCTGCTTTTGCATGCCTTCTTCCTCCCGGGCGGAGCGTAAAGAAGTTGGGAGTCTCTGAGGGTGTGCAGAGAACCTCCCCTTGCTTGGCCCGATGGAAGTGGACCTTGGGTCAAAGCAAAGAGGGTCAAGTTGGCCGCATCGCTGTCCCAGGGAGGTTGGCATTGCAAAATTGGATGCCAAAGAAACAACTGGGGCAGGGGGCTGGAGAAGGGGCAGAGGGGCAGCTGCATTAAGGAGCAGAAAGATCTTAGCCATGGTTTACTGACTAAGCCGGAATCAAACAGCATGCTAAACTCTAACCAGAATGGCTGGGTTGATATATTCAGCCCATGTTTCTCAACCTTGGCAACTTGTGTGGATTTCAATTCCCATTCTGGCTTTGCTCTACTTTCCCAAAGTGCCGCCGTTGTCGCTTTCTTTCTTTCTTTCTTTCTTTCTTTCTTTCTTTCTTTCTTTCTTTCTTTCTTTCTTTCTTTCTGTCTGTCTGTCTGTCTGTCTGTCTGTATGTATGTCTATACATACATACATATGTTCAAAAGGTCTGCCTGCCTGCCTGCCTGCCTGCCTGCCTGCCTGCCTGCCTGCCTGCCTGCCTGCCTATCTGCCTCCTATCTATCTATCTATCTATCTATCTATCTATCTATCTATCTATCTATCTATCTATCTATCTATCTATCTATCTATCTATCTATCTATCTATCTATCCATCCATCCATCCATCTATCCATCCATCCATCCATCCATCCATCCATCCATCTAAAAGGTCTGTCTGTCTATCTATCTGTCTGCCTTCCTGCCTACCTACCTACCTACCTGCCTGCCTGCCTGCCTGCCTATCTTTCTGTCTACCTATCTACATACCTATCTATCAATATAGATCTATCTATCTATCTATCTATCTATCTATCTATCTATCTATCATCTACCTACCTACCTATCCATACATTCATCCAAAAAGTCTGCCTGCCTGCCTGCTTTTCTGCCTACCTACCTACCTATCTACCTACCTACCTACCTGTCTCTCTCTCTCTCTCTCTCTCCATCCATCCATCCATCCATCTATCCATCCATCCATGTTCAAAGCGCCAGCCCCGCAGGCACATCAGGAAAGTAGAACAAAGCCAGTCTGGGAGGGAGGGAGGGAGGGGGGGGAGGGAGGGAGGGAGAGAGAGAGAGAGAGAGAGAGAGAGAGAGAGACTTGATGCATCAGATTGAAATGAGGCCTAGTTTAAACTGAGGCCCTTTTCCACATTGAAACATCTTTGGCTTCTATTAAAGGTTTTGTGGACGAAACATGGTCAAGATTATCAGGAAGCTCTCACATTTTGTTGAGGCTTTAAACAGGATCCATTGGACCAGATCTCCACCCTAAAAATTACTTTTCCCCAATGTATTACAGTGCCAATTCTGAAGAAGGCAAAACCAAAATGTACTGGTAAATTACAACAAGCGCACACACACACACACACACACACACACACACACACACACACCCTTCTAACCCTGCTGGAGCAGGTGATTGGACTACAATAGATATCTCATTATCTTTCTCCTCCCTCCCTTCCTCCCTCCTTTTTTATTTCTTTTTCTTTCTGTCCCTTCCTTCCACCACCACCCTCTTTCTTTATTCCTTTTTCTTCCTTTTCCTTTTCTCTTTCTTTTCTTCCTTCTCTCTTTCTCTTTCTCTCTCTTTTCTCTCTCTCTCTTTCCCTCTCTCAGGCTCACCCCATTGACTTGACTTGCTTGGACAGGTCCCTCTGGTGCAGTGGACTCAATGGGGTGGACCTGCGGGGCTGGCACCTAGAATGTGGCAGTGGCAGCATGTTTGAAAAGTCAAGCAAAGCCAGAGGTCGGTAATTTTTGCTGCAAGGAATCACAAAAGCTTCTGGGTTGTGCACAAGAAGGGACACACATGTCAATGCAATTCAGCAACATAAAATAAAGAGATACAAATAAAACAAATCAACAGAATTGGCAAAGCATCTCTGATTAGATTTTATTCACTACTAGAATCTAATCAGAGATGCTTTGCCGATTCTAGTCCAATGACCTGCTGCAGCAGGGTTAGAAGGGTTAGAAAGGAGTGTGTGTATGTGTGTGCATGGCTGTCAAAACTCCAAAAACAGGTCAAGTATCTCTGGAGAGGCCAGTCATAAATTAGAACACTTGCTAAACAATTGGCCATTAAGTGAGGACCACTTGTTTGCCAGTCACCTAGCCACGCCCACCCAGTCACATGACCACCAAACCACACCTACCCAGTCATGTGACCAGCAAGCCATGCCCACCCAGTCACGTGACCAGCAAGCCACATCCTCAAATTAGGCCACGCCCACAGAAATTTGAATCCCACTCTTGGTTGGGGCCCTGAGGATGAGTTTGTAGCACCAAGGGGGCGGTGGACTGAAAAAGTGTGGGAACCACTGCTCCAAAAGGTAGAGTTAATTGTGATATCTTTCTGCATATTTGAATGCAGAATTATTATTTATATGCAGATGTTTACAGATTAAAAATTATTAAACAGTATATTTGGCAGGAATATACTGGCAAGAATTTGGCAGGAATTTGGATACCCTTTTCATTAATCCCTGTAATATCTTTTTTATCAGAAATAACAGTTTCCACATATTTCCCATTGCCAATTGCTATTCTTTTTTTTCACCCTTCCTTGTAGAACTCTTTTAGTTCAGTAATAGTTTAAAGTATGCAGAAGAAACTTGTTGGAAAATACTAACGGAAAGGATGTCCAGATCCTTGCATCTGCCACATACAATTTTCTCATTTTAAATCCATGAAAAACTGCACATTCAAAGTTGCAGAAGTATGTCATGTTTAACTTTGACTATTTTTTTCCAAAAGCAAATTGCAGGTCCTTCAATAAGAAAATAATAGGCTTTAAGTATCTCAGGATCTATTGGAAGATAAACTCTGCCAAGCATAGTTCTATGATATTTCTAAATTCCTTTCTGACAAACTTTTCTTGAGGAAGATAAAGAAAAATGGAAACTCCACATGGAAGGAGGTAGAAGAGTATCTGGTATCTGTTGTGGCCTGCTAGCTGCCAGCAGAGCTGGCAGCAGAATTGGACAATGAGGAGGTTGGGGAAGAACTTGGGGAAGGTTTTGATGGATGCTCTGTGTCCGATGCAGAGATAGAGCCAGAGCCATCCACTATTTCCCAGCCACCAGAGAGGCAGCTGCCTTTGAAGGCTGATATGAGTGAGGAGGAAGAACATCTGGGGCCTGTTTCAGACACATGTTTGCGCAGAGCTGTTAGGAGAAGGAAATAATGGAGTTCAAGGAGTCGACTTGGGAAGCAAAGCACACGTGAGTGCTGAATGGCCCCTCCCTGGCTGGGGAATAAATAGAAGGAAAGGGGAATGGTCATCGTGGCAGACAACAGTTCGTCTTTCTGAAGATTTTGCTCATTGTGTTTCGTGCCACAGAGACTTCTTGTCAGAACTTAATTTGCAGGGAGCTCACAGCCTTGCAATTATCACAAGGAACTGATAAAGTCTGTTGCTGCCGTTAACTCTTTGAAGGACTATTGCCAGTGTTAAATATGCAATGATGCCTCATTAATATGTATGTACGTTGTATGCAGAGTGGAGTCTGACATCCGACTGAAGTCCCACAGAGTCCCAGTGCTCTGCGGCCCAAGGTTGAAGAACAGCTAGACAAGCTGGTTGTTCAGGGGGTCCTTGACCATGCGAAGTGGAAGACACTTATATTGACCCCAGTCAAGCCATATGGGTTGGTCAGGATCTGTGCTGACTACAAAAGTACTTTGAATCTCGTGCTACAGCAGAGCACATATCCGGTGCCAGTAGTTCAGCACCTTTTGCATTCCCTGGGGCATTGGAAAATCTTTGCAAAATTGGACTTTGCCCAGGCATATCAGCAGCTGCATGTAGACAAAGCTACTGCAGAAGCCCAAACAACCATGACACACAGGTGCGCATTTAAATGTAATTGGCTCCAATTTGGACTCAGCGTAGCCCCCGGCCTATTCCAGAGCATTATGGAAAGGCTGCTACACAATATCCCAGGTGTCATCCCATACTTCGATGACATAATCATTTGTGCTGAAAATAGGACACAACTGCTGCAAAGAGTGAGAGTTGTGTTAGAGCGTTTCCAGGAGGCAGGGTTCAAACTAAAGAAAGATAAATGCCACATTGCAGTACCCCAGGTGGCATTCCTGGGATTCCTAATAGATGGGTCAGGCATCCGGCCCACAAGCGGCAAACTCAAAGCAATTAAAGAAGCCCCGAAGTCACAGAATAAAACTGAGCTGCAGGCATTCTTGGGTCTGCTTAATTTTTACAATATATTTCTGCCATAGAAAGCAACAATTACAGAGCTGTTCCACAGACTGCTTAATTAAAAAGAAGATCTGGACTTGGGGCCTCCACAAAGACACAGCATTCAGCAAAATAAAGGACATTTTAACATCTGAGACTGCACTCATACAGTATAGAGAAACACTGCTGTTGTCCCTAACCTGTGGCACGTCCATGTATGGCATCGGCGCAGTGTTGAGCCACAAGCTGCGCAACAGGAGGGAAGCCCCCATTGCATACTACTCAAAGACCTTATCAAAAGCAGAAAGAAACTACAGCCAGATTGACAAGGAAGCCCTAGCCGTCATAGCAGGAGTGAAATGTTTCCATGAGTATCTCTATGGCAGAACTTTTGAGTCACTACTTGGCATCCTCGCAGGGGACAGACCCACACCGAACATCCTGTCACCGAGAATGCTAAGATGGATGATCTTCCTGGCAGTGTTCAGTTACAAGTTGCTCCACAAGCCCAGAAAAGAAATAACATGAGCAGATGCCCTCAGCAGATGTCCCCTGCCAGATCTTGTTGAAGCCCCGGCACCTTCTACTCATGTTACTCATCAAGAATCTCGAATCCGGCCTACTAACGTCAACAGAAATCGTGAGACTCATGGCGAAAAACAGAACTTTGGCATGGGTTTTGAATTGGATGTGGAGGGGATGGCTGGACTCAAAAGAGGGAGATGAATTTGCACCATTTAAAAATAAACAAATGGAACTATTGGTGCTGAAGGGGTGTTTGTTGTTGGGGGAGAGGGTGATTATACCCCAGCAGCTTGGAACTGCTACACGAGGGTCATCTGGGCATAGTGCGGATGAAGGCTCTAGCCAGGAGCTACATATAGTGACAAGGACATTGAAACCTGGGTCACCATATGCCTGCCCTGCCAAGAATCCCAACCAGCACCCCCCCGACAGCACACACTCCTCAAGTGGGAAAAGCCCTCAGCCCTGTGGGCACAGCCCCATGAGTACACATCAATTTTGCAGGACCATGCCAAGGGCAAACCTTCCTGGTTAATGGTCAACGCCTATTTCAAATGGTTGGAGGTGGTCCTAATGAAGTCTACTACAACAGAGGCAATCATAAGAGCCTTAAGAAAGTTGTTTGCCACCCATGGGCTACCCAATGTGCTGGTGTCCAATAACGGACCTCAATTCACAGCACACCAATTCAAGAGGTTCCTTGCTAGTTTGGGGATCCTCCATGCCTTGTCAGCGTTGACACACCCGGCAACAAATGAGCAAGTGGAGAGAACGGTTAGAACAACCAAAAAAATCCTAAAGAAAATGGGCCCAGGGGACTGGCAAGAAAAAATAGATAAAATGCTGCTGATCATTACACCCAGCGCAGCAACCCACAGAAGCCCAGCAGAAATGCTGATGGGCAGAAAGCTAAGATCACCCCTCAAAAGAGTCCACCTGAACTACAATAGTGACACCCCAATAGACTCCACAGAGAAGTGTAGGATTTTCACACCAGGGGACCAGGTATATGCTCACAATTACACAGGAGGGGCCACCTGGGTCCCAACAAAAATACTAGAAAGCACCAGACCCAGATCATACAGAGTAGAGGTGGAAGGTAGAAAAACATGGAACCGGCACATTGTCCAGTTACGAGGCCGAATAACACAACCGGCAAAAACAACAACAACTGAAAACCAAAACAAAAAAGCACAACCAACCCTAGCTAAGACTAGAGAACAAGAACCACCAGAAAGAACTCTAATCCTAGACTCAAACCTGAGTAGAATACCGGGTGACTTATCTTTGGAAGGAGAAGTCCAGCGTAGTATTTCTGGGGCCTCCAGCTCAACAGAGCCTGCCACGCCTCTGGGAAACTTCAAGGTGGTTCCAAGGGCGGGGTCTGGAGCAGCAGTAGACCCATCCACACAGGCCACCACTCTAGGAATGAATGAGACACACAGGCCCAGTCGCACCCACCGAAGCCCAGCCTACTTGTGGGACTACGTCTGCCAAAGGGTTTGTGATTGGTTAACCTAACTAAGAGGGGAGGGGTGTTAAATATGCAATGACACTTCATTAATATGTATGTACACTGTATGCAGAGTGGAGTCTGACATCAAACTCCACTCAGTGGTCCAGCCACTGGTGGGAATAATAAAGTGCCGTCAGTGGCTGAAATGTTGGACAGCGCCGGCTATAAAAGCCGGCGCCTGTTGCGGTTGGCCATTTTTTGTTCCTGAACCTTAAATAAAGAGTTTTCCTTTATCCTGCAGTCCTGCCTCTTTCTTATGCACACCCATTTTACAGCCTGGACTTTTTGGTGCATGAATGCAATGAATTCACAAGAGGTAAATAAAGATAGTTTTTTCGTGACAAGGAGTCTGTTTTTTTTTTTTTTTCTGCTTAGGCTGAGTCCAAATAGTATCCTTGACTTTATAGTAATCCATTAATTTACATCCAAAGTGGAGGAAGCAGGAACCTTGGGGAGCATATGATGTTAGAATTCCTGATTCTAAGATAAATTAAGGCTGAGTATGGTCAAACATACACCTTACGTTTTGGGAGAGCACGTGTTTAAATTCAGAGCAATAAGGATAATTCTATAGCAAAAGATGCTGATGAGAAAAGGATGGGCAATAGTGTCTTCAAGATAAGAAACACCAAGCCCAAACATTGCAGTAAAATTCATCCACACATGGATTATCAGGAAGGGTTAATAAAATGCAGACATTTTTAAGTGTCTGTTTTTCCCCTTCAAGAATTCTACATTAGGTTTGGTGGTGCAAAAAATAGAAAAATCCAACAATTAGGCCTGATGTTGTAGACATGTTAGATAATTTAGACTCACCTCATTTCCTCACTGATGACTTCCAAAGTGCTTTCCCGCCATCCAGCTCTTGTTATAAGGAGGACAGCTTTAAATTGCCTCAGTGATAGCCAGGTGATATTAGAAGATATCTGTAAATCACTTGCAGGGAAGTGGCCTCGGTCTAAAACTGAAAACAGCAAGCACAACATATTATGCCATAATATGGTAATATTTGCAAATATAAAAACGATACATGTTACTCTGAGATAAAAAAGCAGGACTTGAGTCTCTCTCTCCCTAATAATTTCTAAAATTATACAGGATTTCTGGAAATTAAACCCGTCTGTTTTTTTAAGAAAAATGCCAGGGACCTAGCCTAGAAGAAACCCCACATCAAGGGAAACATAAACAGACTTTCTATCAGGAAAGGAGAAAATTAATTTTAGGAGAAGCAAGGCACCCACATAAAAAAACAAAAAACAAAAGTCAATTGCAGCCAGATTGAGTTGCATTATTTAATAGTAAAAAAAACTGAACGTTTTAAATACCAAGCTCTTCTTTGGATGATTATTACTACCTGGAGCAGCTAAATACATTATTTTGCAAATGATATTGAAAACAATAATAGCTTGTTTGAGAGAATGGGACACCTAATATTGCATGCTTTGGGTTCAGAAGGAAGCTGGCTCCTCTTTATGACAATTCCACTTGTAATGTTTACAATCACCTTGGATCATATTTCTACTATACTTATGGATTTTTTTAAAGTTTTGGGTTCACGAGAGCCATGAACTAGATTTATTAGAAACATACCAGCAATAGAATAAACATAAATTTGCACAAATATCAAAGTGGAATCAAATGTATGCTTTCATATGTCCTCCTTTTTCTATAAGATTCAATGACAATTGTTAGAAGCAATGGCCAACATGCTTTGTGTGAAGTCCGGTTGCTTCTCTAAACATGTTTTGTTTTATAGCCAAAAGTTAAATGAAACTGGAACTGATCTAAAACAAATGAAAGTTGAAGGCTGAAGGGAGGGGGAGGCGGGGAAGGTGGCAAAGAAAACTTCAGAAAAAGTTAGAACTCTGCTGGTTCTGATAGTAAAGGAATCAACAGCCATAAATTTCCAAATTGTGGAATTTATCAGGGGCAGCTATAAAACTGCTTTGATAAATGAGGAGATAGATGATGAGTCATACCCTGCTTAAAAGACAAACCAGCTTGATGTTGCCAACTTAAAGAGAAGCTGGTGCATTAGAAAACATAATAGGAAAACAAACGTGAATCAATAACATGCCCCCAAATCAAAAGAAATTCAGCTTTCTTGTATACAGGGCAAGGCATTTATTTTTAAAAATCCCCACAGAGTTGAGGCGCAGAAATTACAGCTTGAAAATGCAAAGCATGCCATTTGTTGGAAATATGATGTTGTTTATGTGTCTGGGTTTTTCATTTGTTCGATGTGTTTGCTACATTTTTATCTGCTTGTCGTCAGGCTGAAGAGCAAATCAAGGAACTGATGAGGCTGTTTTGCTGCAGTACGGCAATTAACTTCATTAATAATGATAACGATCTTACATTTATAGACAGAAAGATTTATAAATCATTCCTGCCATTGCTGAAGTGCAGAAACCTTAACAGTCTGAGGGTGGGAGTCTGGGGGGCAGAGTTATGCATTTCGAAGCCATCTGCAATCTTAAACAACTTTTCAGTGCAAAGTATAAAAATGCTTATAGAATCCAGCTGAAAGTATAATCTACTTTGTCTGCGGCAATTTGTATGTTTTCAACACAAATATTCTACTAATTGGAAAGAAGAATGAGTTAAACCATACTCAAGTAAGCCCCATGTTAATATCTCTGCAGTATTTGCTATTGAGCCTTACACAAATTGAAAATATACAATATGAAATCAGTACTGTCCCATTGATGTATCCAATCCATTCCCATTAAATTGCAGCCGCTCTATGTCGGTGTTAGGAATCATGCGCTTTTCAAACTACAGAAGGCATCTCAACCTCTTATGAATAAACAAGAGTATAATCATTATCTCATAAATCATATGCAGCTCAGTATTTATTCATGTTTTTTGCAGTGCTTCTTTTTCCCTGTTCAGCCTTCCACATATTTTATGCCTTCCAAGGTACCTGCAGTTTTTCTAACATCCGTTATTAATCTGAAATGTTTGCTGCTTCTTTGGAAGCTGCTACTTTATAACCAGGCTTTTAAAATATCTTAAAAGTTTCCGTTTAGAATGGAAAAAAAGTATTATTTTCAATTCTGCTCCATAAACTTCAGCTTAACATACCACCTAGAGAATAATAGAAGAAAACCTATTAGCTGTTTTATAATATTTACATTACTATTAACTATGGCATTTCTGATTCTTGATTAATATTATTATTAGCTTATAAATGTGTGATCCTTTTCCAAATTGACCAATTAACTAAAGTTCGGTTACAATGTTAATTGCAAAATACTAAATTATCTCCCAGGTGCACACTTTTCCTGCTTGTTCATATTTGATAGATAAAATAGGTGTATTAACAATTTTTGCCCCCTAAATGAGTACCTGCCACATTTTAATGAGGAGTAGTTTGCTCTAAACTTGCACTAGATCTCTCAGTAGACAGAGCAGAGGGTCATGAACCAAACAGCATAGCAGTGCCTTTATACATCTTCTTAGGAATGTATTGATATTCAAGGTGGTGGCATTATCAAATTTTTGAAAGCATTCAAATAGTCATATGATATATTTGGCAGCTTCTTCCTCACATGTCACATTCACTCTGTATTCAGACCATTTGGTTGATGTTGTTGTTGCTCATCTACTTCCCTTGTTAGTGACTTATTTAAGTCAGGCTGCAGATAGGTCATATTTTGGAAATGTTGTCAACCTTCATTATTGCCTGGTATGAGCCAGCACACATTTATCAAGAATAGATCATCCAAACCAAACTTTTAAGGCAGAATAACCAGTGTAGTTGTCCACAAAAATGCAGCAGATATATATGTGTGGTCTCCCAAAGAAATTGACAAAAAAGAGGGTGGTACTATACAGTATTACCATTAGATGAATAAGAACTGGTTGAACAATTGCACCCAATGGCTATTTATCAAGATGAAAGAAAATGTCAAGTGGTTTACCTCAGATTTATTTTTGAATTGGACAAAGGGATAAAAAAAATATGATTATCAAATTTCCAGATGATATAAAGAATAGAGAGATAGTAAAAACTTATAATTTTAATTAAAGTTTAAAAATATAAAGATAAAAAACTAGTGCAAACTAAGAAAAATATGAAAATAAAAAATTAAAATGCACAACTTATATATTTTAATCTTAATCAAATAAACCCACTTTATGTTTCCTCCATTCACTGTTAAGAATCTTCATATTTAATCCTTTCAAATAGTATTCTATAAGCTGATTTCTTATAATTTCCTTTGTTTTCTCTCAGAAACAAGTTTAACATGTCTCTTTTGTAAATACAAGATAAGAAAGCTATCTAAGTCACTCTTCTGATTTATTATTTGTATCATCCCTTTAATTATTAAGACATCAGCCAGTTTCACTTATAAATCCAGTATAACACTGTTTTCAATATCATTCTTATAGCCTGATATTTTAAAATCCATTTTCAGATCCACATTCAAATCAGCCTCAGAATTTTCTGAATGCATTGTTCCCAAAGATCCTTGAATTCTCCCACAGTCAAATAATATTGCTCCAGTTTGCATTAATGAGACTCTTCTCCTTTATTTATACACTTTAGCTCTTTCTGGTTCCCTCTAATCCCCTTTTCATTTTTCTTCCCTAAACAACACTTTCCGATTGAAAAGCTTCTTACAGTTAGTTTCAAAATCAATCCACAGGAAGTATTCTTGTAATTAATTTCAAAATTTATTTCAAGTACATCTGACCCCTTAATCGGTTTATAACTTCCCAAAATCAATGTTCTAGTCATGTTTTAGGCCTGGAAATTTGAGAGTTCTGCACAGTAGCTGTTCCATACTAGCAGGCTTGTAGGCCTGCATTTCTATTGGTCCGGAAAAGCCGGGCCGTGATTGGACGTTATATAGCAATCCTGATTGGTTCGTATACGGGTTGCCGCGATTGGGTAAAACCAAGCATGGCAAGCTCAAAAGCCTGTCATAGGCTGCCTAGCCGCAGCCAGCTCTATAAAAAGAGCTGCCGCAGCTAGGAAAGCTGTCTCAGTATCTGGTTGCCTAATAAAGAGCTGTTGTCACTACTTCGAGTCTCGTCTCTCCTTGGGACCCACCGCCCAGACATAACACTGGCGACGAGGGTGGGATACTGAGACAACAGAGCTGACTAGCATGTGGCAGACAGCGCATAGACGACCAGCAAAATGGCCAGCAGCGCCGTGCCACCCGCACCATTCAATCCGGCCAGCGAGGACTGGGAGTCCTACATTGATCGTTTCCAAATGTTCTTGGAATCAAACAACCTGAAAGACACCACCGGCAGCAAGAAACGAGCAGTCTTTCTGACACACTGCGGACCCGCCGTTTTTAAAATGGCCAAGGCACTTGCGAAGCCCGCAGACGTCAAGACAATGGATTGGGATACCCTAGCTCCCATCCTCCAGAACCACTACGCGCCGGCGGTGCCGACTCTCATCCGTTGGCACGACTTTTACCAGAGAGATCAGTGCGAGGGCGAGAGCATTCGAGAGTTCGTAGCAGACCTAAGGGACCTAGGAAGCTTGTGCGGATTCGCCAATCTAGACGAGGCCATGCGCGACCGAGTCATCCTCGGCCTGAAAGACCCAACTCTCCAAAGCAGGTTGATGGCTAAAGGGGACATCTCCCTCGCCGACGCCGTAGCCGAAGCCACCGCAGCCGAGGCCACCCGTAAGTCAGCGGCGCGAATGCGGCGTTCAAATGGAACCGACCGCCAATCCACCAGTGAGACGACAACCGCACCAGAAAAACATGCAGTATCCACCCACCAAGGCGACATCAAATCCCCTTCTGACAGTGAAGAGGAAGAAATTCACAGACTTCAATCGGAACGCGAGCGGCAAGACCGGTGCAGTCGTAAGTCGGGATACCAATGTGCTGGCTGCGGAGGAAATCACCTGCGTTCCGAATGCAAGTTCTTGGACACTGTTTGCCGTTTTTGCGAAAAACGAGGGCATATTGCCAAAGTATGCCACAACAAATGAAACTCTAGCCCCCGACGCCGGGGAAACAGCCCGAGAAGAATAGATGGCACCCCCACCATAAACCGGGAACGCCAAAATGACAGCCGATGGAACCGGGACAGCCGACCCAGGAAATTCATCGATGCACCAAGAAGAGAAGAAACGCACTAAACAGTCATCATCGGCCACGCTTCACCGATAGACGCACGGAAGATACGTGTGAAGGTCACCATCGAGAATCAACCTTGCACCATGGAAGTAGACTCCGGCTCCTCCCTCTCTATGGTCTCCTGGAGAACCATCAAACGACTAATCCCCAGCATCCGCCGCCAAGAGCTTAACGACCAGAAACTAATATTGAGAGACTATCAAGGTAACCGCATTCCGGTCGCTGGCACTGGACATTTTAAAGTTTCCTTTAAAAACCACACCACCATCCTACCACTCACAATCGTTGACAAAGACTGACCCAGCCTATTCGGGTTGCAATGGTTCGCACCACTGGGAATCGAAATGGCAGGCATCAACCACACAGAAGATGAAGACTGGGAAGCAGCACTCGATCGGGACTTCCAAGAGGTCTTCGATGACACCTTAGGCAAGTACAAGGGGTCCCCAATCTCCTTTAATCTTAGCCCTGACATCGCTCCCATCCGCCTCAAACCGCGCCAAGTGCCATTTGCACTCAAGCCTAAGATAGACGAGCAATTAAATAAGCTCATAGCGCAAGGTGTATTAGAACCTATCAACCATGCCTGCTGGGAAACACCAATTGTCACCCCCATCAAACCAGATGGCTCCCTGAGAATTTGTGGGGACTACAAGGCCACCCTCAACCATGCACTACAGCAAAGTGCCTACCCTGTGCCTGTAGTCCAACACCTCCTACACTCACTGGGAGGTGGCAGAATCTTTGCAAAGCTCGACCTGGCACAAGCCTATCAACAACTACCGGTCGATGCTGAAACTGCCGAAGCCCAAACTATCGTGACACATAGAGGGACATTCAAATGTAACCGACTCCAATTTGGGGTCAGCGTCGCACCTGGGGTTTTCCAAAGCCTAATGGAAAGATTGCTGCAGGGAATTAAAGGAGTCGTGCCCTATTTCAACGACATTTTGGTAGCAGCCCCTACAAAAAAACAATTGGAAAAATGACTGAGGGCGGTCCTACAGAAATTCAAAGACGCTGGCCTCAAGGTGAAAAAGGGAAAGTGCCAATTATGTACTGAAAGGGTTGAATTTCTTGGATACCTCCTTGACAAACAAGGAATTCACCTCACTGACAAAAAATTAAAGGCCATCAAAAATGCCCCTAGACCAAAAAACAAAACGGACCTCCAAGCTTTCCTCGGACTCATTAATTTCTATAACATTTTCCTACGCCAGAAAGCGACTGTCACAGAACCCCTGCATAGACTCCTTGATAAAAAGGCTTCCTGGATATGGGGACGGCGAGAAGAGCACGCCTTTCAACGAATAAAAAACCTTTTGACTTCAGACGCCGTCCTCATTCAATATAATGAAACACTACCACTGACTGTTACTTGCGACGCATCACCCTTCGGGGTTGGCGCTATCCTGAGCCACGTTTTGCCAAATGGAACAGAAGCTCCCATTGCATTCTTTTCCAGAACCTTGTCCAAGCCAGAGAGGAACTACAGTCAGCTGGACAAAGAAGCCCTCGCCATCATTTCCGTAGTAAAGAGATTGTTAGGTATAACATTGATACCAAATATGGTTTGGGTGAATAAATATATAAAACTTAGATATCATGGTTTAAGTGCTTATCACTTTAAGCACAATGCAGCAGGCAATTAGCCGATTAAGGGTGCGGTTAGAAGTTACAATATAAGGAAGCATTAGAAGCTGGAAAGATTTCTGGCTGTAACTGTGTGTTGCTGCGACTGTAACTGTGTGCTGCTGCGACTAACTGTGTCTTGCTGTTACTAACTGGGATTATTGACTGTGAGTGCCTGTGACTGAACTGTTATTGTTTGCTACTGTTTGCTGATTTACTGCGTAATTCTACTGAATATCCAGCGTTTGTTTCTCTGGAGAGTGAAACCGGAGGAGGAGAAGATATCTTTATCGGCTGATAAAGATATTGCAAGGACTCTTAACTTGGACTATACTAGTGAGTCTTACTGGATGGAAATACTGTGAATGACTTAATGGACTGAATGACAATGCTTAAAATCTAACTGGATTAAAAACTATTTAAACTACAAACAGTGTTTGTGTTCAGTGTGTGTATACTCTGGGGCCCTTCCGCTCTCCTTTGGTTGCCTGGCTTGACTACTGCTGCAATACTCTTCTAGGGGTTAATCCCCAAACCCTAATATTGGTTATGGGCCCAGCAGCATAGTCTAACAACCAGGATATAGCAGAGAGAGTTGGTGTGAGTTGCACATTACTGTAAAAACAAACTGTTTTAATTAGTTTAAAATAGTCAAAATATCTGAAGAGTAATGGCACAAGTAAATTTGTCACAACTGTCCATGATATCCAGGCTGGATGGAACAAACTATGTTTCATGGTCAATGAAATGTAGTTTACTTCTCGTGAGAGAAGGTTTGTGGGACATTATAGCAAACCCACCAGATGTGAGTAGCTGGGATCCTGCTAATGATGATGATAAAGAAAAGTTACAAGACTTTAAACTGAAGAATGAGCAGGCTTTATGCATCATAGGACTGACTCTCTGTGATCAGCAGCTTGTCCATATTCGTGGAGAAGAAAATGCTGCAAACTGCTGGGAAACCTCAGGAAGATTTATGTTAGGGACAGTGTAGGAGCACATATAAATCTTACACGGAAGCTTTTTCAAGCATCTTCAGAGGAATGGAGATATGTTAGTTCATTTAAACTGTATGAAGAGCATTTTTCAAGATTTGCAAGAAAAAGAGCTTATATTTAATGAACTGCAACAAGTCTACATAATATTATCTTCATTAGATCAAAGCTATGATGACTATGTAACTTCGTTGGAAGTATTGCCAAAAAGAAAGCCTCTCATTAACCGAGATTACAGGCAGGCTACTAGAAGAAGCCAGAAGAAGGCGTGAGCGTGACGAGCTGAGAGAAGATAAGAAAGAAGAGAATTATCTTCAAAGCTTGAAAGAAACCAACAAAGCAAAGTAAAGCACCTGGAAGAAGAGAATTTATCTTCAACAGCATACACAATTAAAAAGTGTTTTAATTGTGGAGGCAGAGAACATTTGGCAAGATTCTGCAAAAAGAGAAAAAGCCAGAATGTAAAAAAGCCAAAGAAAGCATATGAACTAGCCACGTTTAGCAACTCTGATGTGAAGAATAATTTATGGGTGGTTGACAGTGGCGCATCCCACTGCATCACAAGAGATAAGACAAAATTTATAAAAATGTCTACAAGTTCTCAACATATATCTCTTGCCAATGGCTGGAACCTGAAAGCGAAAGGTCAAGGTTTTGCACGTTGTCCGTACATAAACCAGGATATAAAAATGTTGTATGTACCGCAACTAAAGTTTAATTTGCTTTCAGTAAGGGTATTAGATAAATTAGGTTATGTAATTACTTTTAAGGATAATAATTGCATAATTGAAAAAAGATAACAAAAGGGTAACTGCAGCTTTAAATGGAACATTATATGTATTAGATAATAGTAAGAAAGGGGAGGCACATACTGTATTTAATAATATAAAGCCTCATGAAGAATGTATCCATTTATTGCATAGGCGTTTGGGGCATGTAAATTTTAAAATGCTAAAACGTACAGTTGAGTTATCTGAAGGAATAAGGTTAAAATCTTGTGATAAATATTTGCGTTGTAATGTTTGCTGTGAAGATAAGAGCAAGGTATTGCCTGCAAATAGGCTAAATGGTTTCAAAACAAAAGAACCTTTAGAAGTAGTATTTGCAGACATCATAGGTCCAAAAAACCCAGTATGGGGGTGCTAGATATATACTGAGCATTATGGACCATTATTCTAGATATGGGTTTTGCTATTTAATGAAAAGCAAAACTGAAACATATCAACATTTTTTCAATTGGCTTAGGTTTGCTGAAAGAAAGTCTAAGCGACAACTGATAACCCTGGTGACAGATAATGGTACGGAATTTATTAATAACAAATTCCAGAACAGACTTAAGGTAGCTGGAATAGAGCATAAGAAGTCTGCTCCATACAGGCCAGAACATAACGCTTTTATTGAAAGAAGAGGCCAAACACTACAGGCAATGGTTAGAACAATGTTAAATGATTCTGGGTTACCTGATTCTTTGTGGGGAGGCTACAATGTGTGCTAATAACATATTGAACAACGTTGTTAATACAACAACAGGTGAAATACCATTTACCAGATGGCATGGCAGGAAACCTGACCTAAGTTACCTGCACACATTTGGTGCACCAGCATGGGTGCATATTCCTGCACAAATCAGAAAAAAGGGCAACATAGAGCTAAAAGATTTTTCTTCGTTGGTTATCAGGCAAACCATAGGGCATATAGATTTTGGGAGAAAGGCACATCTAAAGTGTTATGTAGTGCTAGTGCCCAATTTCTAGAACATGAAGGATGGGAGAAATTAGAACAGGATGCCAATAAAGATGTAATTATTGAATCCTATAGAAATCCCATTAGTTATCCCTGTAACTTTAAAAATAAAGTAAAGAGAAAATACAGGATGAGATAGTGCCCATAGAGGAAGAAACAGATTCAATAGCTGAACAGGATGAGGAAGATGAACAGGTAGTAGTTCAACAAAGTCCTCCTGTAAGCCCTGTGGTTCCCGGAGGAACTACACGTGTGTCTAGACCGCCTGATAGGTACCAGGCTAACACAGTGTGCCAGATTAATCAAGTTCCTAATTCTGTTGAAGAAATTAAAAGTATCCTAATAAGGAAAAAGAAAAATGGTATGCAGCAATGAATAAGGAACTGAATTCATTAAGAGATATGAAGGTGTATGAAAATGCCAAATTACCTGTAGGAAAGAAATCCATTGGCTGCAAATGGATTTTTAAGGTAAAAATAGATAAAGATGGTAATTTAATCCATAAGGCAAGGTTAGTAGCCCAAGGTTTTAGGCAGAATGCTAATGACTACGATGAGGTGTTTGCACCTAGTCTTAAGGCAGCAACCTTGAGAGCAGCTTTAGTGTGGGCAGCTAGTAAAAACTATATAGTTAACCATTTAGATGTGGAAACTGCTTACTTGCACGCCCATTAAAACATACTATTTATATGAAAAAACCTGTTGGTATTAAAAGTGAAAATAAGGATAATAATGATTGTTGGTTGTTAAAGAAAAGCCTCTATGGTCTTAAACAATCAGGCTATGAATGGAACCAGTATATTGTAAAGGAACTAGACAATATAGGATTTAAAGCTGGTTTAGCCGATCCATGTCTGTTTAAGAGGGAGACAAATGGGAAAGTATCATTATTATTACTATTCACAGATGACATTGCATTGATAACTGAAACTAATGATGAAGCAAATAAAATAATAGCATCATTAGGAAAGAGAATAAGGATCAAGCAATTAGGGAGATAAAGAAGTATCTCGGTTTGAATATAAAGAAAACACGGAAAGGTTTTAAGATATCTCAGGAAGATAAGATAAGCAAATTGCTAAAAGATTACAAGATGGAGCTTTGTAAGCCAGCTAAGACTCCAATGAGTCAGGGTTTAGCAACACTGATGTAAAAGCCCGGAGTTTGATAAGTTGATTTATCAATCTTTAATTGGTAGTTTGAGTTATATTAGTAATTGGTCTAGACCAGATATATCGTACTGTGTGAATCAGTTGGCTAGATTCAATTCTGCACCATGTGAAAGACACTGGAATGCAGCTAAGAGGATATTAAGATATCTTAAAAAGACAATGAATTATTCATTGTATTTAGAACCAAAGGGTGATTTAATTTTGAGTGCTTATGCAGATGCTAGCTTTGCATCAGAAAGAGACACAAGAAAGTCGACTTCAGGAACAGCCATAATGCTGGGTAATACATTAATAGGCTGGAAGTCAATAAGACAACAGCATATAAGTTTGTCTACTATGGAGGCAGAATTCTCCTGTTTATCATTGTTATGTACAGAGTTAATAATGTATAAACAAATGTTAATTGATATAGGTATAACTGTAGATTATCCTATAATTATACATGAAGATAATCAGGCAGCAATTCAAATGGCCACAAATATTGGAGTAAAAACAAGGAGCAAGCATACAGATCTAAGATACCTAAACGTGAGACAATCTGTAAGAAGTAAGATGATTCAGCTAGAGTACTGTATGTCGGAGGACAATTTAGCTGATAATTTTACTAAAGCCCAAGGTGCCAGTAAGCACCAGGAGAGTTGTGAAAAATATGGGATAAGATTGTAAAGGTATTATATATTTATTTCACCCAAAAGGGGAGTATGTTAGGTATAACATTGATACCAAATATGGTTTGGGTGAATAAATATATAAAACTTAGATATCATGGTTTAAGTGCTTATCACTTTAAGCACAATGCAGCAGGCAATTAGCCGATTAAGGGTGCGGTTAGAAGTTACAATATAAGGAAGCATTAGAAGCTGGAAAGATTTCTGGCTGTAACTGTGTGTTGCTGCGACTGTAACTGTGTGCTGCTGCGACTAACTGTGTCTTGCTGTTACTAACTGGGATTATTGACTGTGAGTGCCTGTGACTGAACTGTTATTGTTTGCTACTGTTTGCTGATTTACTGCGTAATTCTACTGAATATCCAGCGTTTGTTTCTCTGGAGAGTGAAACCGGAGGAGGAGAAGATATCTTTATCGGCTGATAAAGATATTGCAAGGACTCTTAACTTGGACTATACTAGTGAGTCTTACTGGATGGAAATACTGTGAATGACTTAATGGACTGAATGACAATGCTTAAAATCTAACTGGATTAAAAACTATTTAAACTACAAACAGTGTTTGTGTTCAGTGTGTGTATACTCTGGGGCCCTTCCGCTCTCCTTTGGTTGCCTGGCTTGACTACTGCTGCAATACTCTTCTAGGGGTTAATCCCCAAACCCCTAACAGAGATTCCATGAATACATTTATGGTAGGACGTTTTCCATTATTACAGACCATAAGCCCCTACTTGGCATATTGGCGGGTGACAAACCCACTCCACACATCCTGTCACCTAGAATGACAAGATGGTCTGAATTTCTTGCCGCTTATACTTACCAATTGATACATCGCCCGGGCAAGACTATCTCGCATGCCGATGCCTTAAGCCGCTCCCCCTTGCCAGACTTGCAAGATGAGCACCCACATTACCAATTTTGCAAATTGAAACAATACCCATGCCACCAGTAACCGCGCAAGACATCGCACAGGAAACTAAAAAGGACAAACGCTTGGCGCGAGTTCTCAGCTGGGTGGAGAGGGGATGGCCAGAAAACGAGCCAAACGAACTTTTTAAACCGTTTAAAAAACGGCAAACTGAACTCTTTTCACAAAGGGGTTGCGTGTTGTGGGGAGACCGGGTAGTAATACCAGAGACACTACAGAAAAAAGTTTTAGACTTGCTGCATGACGGGCACCCTAGTATTGTACGCATGAAAGCCCTGGCCAGGAGCTATGCTTGGTGGCCAGGCATGGACAAGCAAATTGAAACCTGGGTCGCCGCTTGTAACAGATGCCAAGAGACTCGCTCGGCTCCCCCAAAAGCCCCACCATTAGAATGGGAGACACCCAGAGGCCCTTGGTCGCGCATCCATATTGACTTTGCAGGGCCGACCAAGGGGCATACCTTCTTAATCACCGTTGACGCTTATTCGAATTGGCTCGAGGTGAACAAAATGAAGACAACCACCACGGAAGCTGTCATCAAGAAGTTAAATAGACTTTTCGTCACGCATGGTCTGCCAGGTGTGATAGTATCTGACAATGGCCCACAATTTACCGCCTTGGCTTTTGAACAATACTTGGAAGACCGCGGTATCCGACACGCATTAACATCGCCAGCTCACCCGGCAGCGAATGGTAGAGCTGAACGCATGGTTCAATTTACAAAAAAAACTCTGCAAAAAATGGAACATGGCAACATCCACGAGAAAGTCACCAAGATGCTTCTCCTACAACACATCACACCGAACACCACTACCAACAAGAGCCCAGCAGAACTGCTAATGGGCAGAAGACTCAGGTCACCTCTGGACCGCCTGCACCCTACTTACACCCCCAGAAAAACCCCTTGGTTCCAGCAGCAAGCACCGCACCTTCAAGGTAGGGGACACTGTTTTTGCCAAAAACTTTACAGGGGACCCACTTTGGATCCCTGCAAGCATCACTCAAATCACAGGCCCCCATTCTTACCGGCTCGAGACCACCGATGGGAGGTCGTGGAAACGTCATATTGACTAGCTAAGATCCAGGCTGGCCACTTCCCCCCTCACAGACTCTAACCAAGAAATCAGGGGTGGGGGAAACCTCAAGTTCGGAGAAAGAACTAACACCTGTGCAAGCAGAACACCCCCCCACACACATTAAATAAAAACCAACAATACTTACCAGCCAGAAGGGAGTCGTGGCAGACGGGTACTTCGCCTGGAAACAGCAGCTGGACAAGCTCTACCAGCCCAGAGAACCCAGGCAGGAGCAGCAGACCAAACGACTCAATCGACCCAGAATCACCAGGTGGGAGTCGCAGCTGTAGGACTGGCTCACCCTTCCAGGCAGTTCCATCGAGTAGCTTGAGAGCGACGCGGAGCCCGTCCGAACCCGATGACGAACAGAGACATTGTGAACTGCGCAAGTCTAGTAGGCTGGTACGAAGACCCGCCTACTTGCGTGACTACGTTACCCTGCCCCTTGGACGGAACCAAGAGGGGAGGGGTGTTCCATACTAGCAGGCTTGTAGGCCTGCATTTCTATTGGTCCGGAAAAGCCGGGCCGTGATTGGAGGTTATATAGCAATCCTGATTGGTTCGTATACGGGTTGCCGCGATTGGGTAAAACCAAGCGCGGCAAGCTCAAAAGCCTGTCATAGGCTGCCTAGCCGCAGCCAGCTCTATAAAAAGAGCTGCCGTGGCTAGGAAAGCTGTCTCAGTATCTGGTTGCCTAATAAAGAGCTGTTGTCACTACTTGGAGTCTCGTCTCTCCTTGGGACCCACCGCCCAGACTTAACAGTAGCTTAACTGTTTCTAGTACTGCATTCATCTGGACAGAGAGTTCTAATTTTGTTCTGGGATCTCTTTGAAGCCACTCTCCCATTTTAGGAGTCACAACCCCAAGTATTCCTACTGTCACTGGGAGCACTTTGACCTTTATTTTCCACATCCTTTTTCAGGCCTCGGTACTTTCCCAGCTTTTCACATTCCTTCTTTCTGATATTGCTGTCACTCGACACTGCTACATCTATCACAGCCGCTGTCTTCAGATCCTTGTCTACTACGATGAAGGATTAAGTCAGTTGATCGCCTAGTCCATGCCTGTCTATCTAGATTTGGAAGTTCCACAGGATCTTAGATCTCTTATTATTCACAACCTTCTATGGAATCTCCCATTTGAACTTGGGAGGATCTAGCCTATGTGCCGTGCAGATGTTCCTGTACACAATACCAGCTATTTGGTTGTATTGTTTAGTGCATGCTGTTCCTTCCTGCACCTTACATCCTATGTGTTGGACCATCTCTGAGGCCTCTCTGCATAGTCTGCACCTTGGAACCTGTCTAGTGTGGTAGATCCCTGCTTCTATAGATCAGATGCTTAGTGCCTGTTTTTCTGTTGCCATGATCAGTACAGTCAGTTTGTCTAGGCTTTCCAGACACTGGTAGGATTTCCAAGTGTCTGTCACCTTAGCTGTCTGTTGATCATAAAATCCCTTGCAGGGTCATGTCTTGTGATGAACTTCCACTGCTTGATTTTCCACCCATGTCTGCTGTTGCCTAAGGCATTCTGTCAACGGCTTATCTTTGGGTATCATCTTACTGATGTACTCCTCGATGCTCTGGTATCATCCAAGACAATGGCTTTGACATGCACCAGACTCCACTCACCCTCTTTCCAACTGCTCTACCACCTACGTACACTGTGAGAAGCTTCCAAGTCTTTATATCAATAACTTCCATGTCCTGCTATGGCCAATTCATTATATTGAGAGGGTACTTGATGACCAGCAGGGCATACATGTTGATGGCATTGATCTTGTTCTTCCCATTCAGCTGGTTCCTCTTGTCCTAGGGTGATATGTTGCTGTCTTTCTTGCCTCTTTATCATGGTTCTCATGTGAGTATGGGATACCAAGGTTCTTGTAATTTATCTGTATGTTTGCCATGTGGCCTGCTGCTAGTTCCATGCTATCAGTCTTAACTACCTGGACTATCTTCCAGTCACACTTCTCAAGTCTGAATAACAGTTCAATGTTCCCACTGTAGATTTGCATCAGGTGCATCAGCAAGCCAAAGTCTCTGCTCATTCTTAGCATACAACTTGATGTCGTCCATGTAGAAGAGGTGGCTGATGGTAGCCATTCTGGAATTTGTATCCATATCTAGCCCTTGTGATTATTTAGCTAAAGGGTTTCAAGCCTATGCTGAACAACAGTGGGAACAGTGGATCACCTTGATATATGCTGTACTTGATGGTCACTTGTGTGAGCTATCTTGAGTTGACTTCCAGAAAAGAATTCTGAGGAATTGATCCGTTCAGCTTCTCTTTCCATTGTAGTCATGAGCTTTATGAGTTTGCAATTGCTTCCTTGAAAATAGGATAGCAAACGCTTTAGAAAACACCATTCCTATTTAGGATAATCTTGATAAGCTGTAAGAATTTCAAGATGGACAGATGCCAAGTCCTTCACGAAGCACAATTCAAATGCTCTCTCTTTCAGAAATTCACTAGCTGACTAGTGAGTCATCAAATTTTGTCTGCATTAGCAGACAAGTTTCATAATATCAATACATATGTAATCAGGGTATCACTTTTCTTGGAAGGAAAGCACTTAGAACTGAAATATAGAGAAGAAGGAAAACTATGCTGGACCTAATTCTTACTAATAGAGAAATGATAGAGGGAAGTTGCCAGAACTTTGGGTAAGAGTGACCACATCATATTGGAATTCAAAATAATGCAAACACAAGCAATAGAACATAATCCAATCAGTGTTGTAAACATTAAAAGAGCTGATTTTAACAAAGAGAGAGCCTAAGAAAGATTCCATGGATGAAAATCCTAAAAGGGAAACAAGAAGTGTGGGAAACTCTGAAAAACATGATCATAAAACTCAGTCCAGCACAATACCACCGAAAAAGAAAAACAAGAAATCCAAGAAGAAACCAGCATGTTTGCACAAAGATCTCTCTGATAAACTAAAAGACAAAAAGGACAAGTACAAAAATAATGGAAAGAGGGATACATAACTAACTATCAGCAGATAACTTACTATCACATAACTATCACCAGATACCCAGAATTTGCAAAGATGAAATCAGAAAAGCAAAAGCTCAGAATGAACAAAGTCTTTCAACAAAAGTCAAAGATAATAAGAAAAAGTTTATTTCAACACATAAATAACAAGAAAAAAGTCAAGGAAATAGTCAGTCCACTAAAGAGATAAGATGGCAAGGAAGTAATAGAGAGTAGAGAGAAAGCAGAGCTGCTTAACTCATTCTTTGCATCAGTTTTCATGCAAAAAGAAACTATAGCCCAACCTACCAAAAACATAACCATAAAAGACAGACTAGAAATAAAAATTAAAATAAGCAAGAAAATGGTAAGAAAACACCTGTCTGATCTTGATGAATATAAATCACTGGGATCTGACAGATTACATCCCAGAGTTCTGAAGGAGCTGGCAGTTGTTATCTCAGAACCATTGTACCATATCTTTCAAAAAATATTGGAGCACCAGGGAACTACCTGAGAATTGGAAAAGAGCTGGTGTGGTTCCCATCTTCAAAAAAGGGGGGAAAAAGAGATACAGGAAACTACAGACCAATCAGCCTAACATCAATACCTTGGAAGATATTGGAAAAGATTATCAAAAAACAGATCTGCAAACATCTAGAACAAATACAGTTATAACTAGAAGCCAGCATGAGTTTGTTAAAAAGAAACCAATCTTATTTCATTCTTTGACAAAGTGACTAAATTAGTTGACCAGAGAAATGCTATGGACATAGTATACTTAGATTTCAGCAAGGCATTTGATAAAGTAAGCTACAACCTACTTCCTATGTGGGGTAGACAGCATCACCACCAGATGGATTTGTAACGCACTGACAAACTGTACTTAATTAGTAGTCCTTAATCTATATCTACATCTACATGGTGAGAAATAAGCAATGGGGTACCATCAGGTTCCGTCTTAGGTCCAGTAGTCTTTAATATCTTCATAAATGATTTAGATGAGCAAATAGAAGGGGAACTCATCAAATTTTCAGATGGTACTAAGCTGGCAGGAATAGCCAACACCCCATAAGACAGTGATGGCTAACCTTTCGGCACTGACTGCCCACAGCATACGTGCATGCGCATGCACCTCCAAAATGCAATGTGTGTGCACCCATCCAGTGCATGCGCTCCACCCCACACAAACATGCACATCTCCCACACATGAGCATGCATCTCCCAAGCATGCATCTCCCATGCATGCATGTGCATCTCCCGCACTTGTGTCCTGCCCTCCTGCGCCCTGCCCCCACGCATGCATGGCAGAGACCCGAAGACCAGCTGGCCGGCAGGATGCACGCATGCATGTGCGGCAGAGCTGAGCTCAGGTGACAGCTCGTGTGCCCACAGAGTGGGCTCTGTGTGCCACCTGTAGCACACATGCCATAGGTTTGCCATCACGGCCATAAGACAAACTCAGTATCCAAACGGATCTTGACAGACTTGAACGATGGGCCCTATCCAACAAAAGGAAATTTAATGTGGAGAAAAGCAAGGTTTCACACTTAGGCAGGAAATACTCAAAGGTAGAAGTACAGAATAGGTGAAACCTGGCTCAACTACAGTAACTGTGGGAGGGATCTTGGAATCCTAGTGGACAATCACTTAAATATAAGCCAGCAGTGTGCAGCAGCTGCCAAAAAAAAAAAAAAAAAGAAAAGCAAATACAATCATTGCTTGTATAAACAGAGGCATAAAATCAAAATCACATGAAGCATTAGTACCATTTTATAAAGCCTTAGTAAGACCACACCTGGAATACTGCATCCAGTTTTGGTCACCACATTACAAAAAAGATGCTGAGACTTTGGGAAAAGTGTAGAGAAGAGCAGCTAAGATTATTAAACTCCTAGTCTAGGGAAAAGAAGGATTAGGGGGGACATGATAGCAGTATTCCAGTATTTGAGGGGCTGCCGCAGAGAAGAGGGGGTCAAATTATTTTCCAAAGCACCGGAGGGCAGGACAAGAAACAATGGATGGAAACTAATCAAGGAGAGAAGCAACTTGGAATTAAGGAGAAACTTCCTAACTGGGAGGACCATTAACCAGTGGAACAGCTTGCCACCAGAAGTTGTGGGTGCTACATCACTGGAAGTTTTTAAGATAGATTGGACAGCCACTTGTCTGAAAATCTTATAGGGTCTCCTGCTTGAGCAGTGGGTTGGACTAGAAGACCTCCAAGGTTCCTTCTAGCTCTATTCTGACTCTGACTATAAATGCCAATTATGATAAAATATATAGGCTTATGTTATCTTACTCAGACACATCACTAGAAAATTCACAGTGAGAAACAGTGGGAAAAAATTGACACTGAATTTCATGCCAGCTCTCTTTTCTTACTCATATCTTGGGATTTTTATATCAACAGAAGCAGTCCATCTCAGAAACTTTACATTTGGATATGAGTATGTGAATTCTTAAAATATCCATATTTGCTTCCTTCACTCATTCCTTTGGTCTATTTCTCATTTTCTTCACAATATAATTCTTCTCATGTGTTCAAAGGAAGCAAAATCAAAGAAAATAATATAATGTGGATTTTCATAAATATCCCTGTTCTGTGAGATATATTACATAGAGCGAAAATAAGCTCTCTCCCCATCACACTTCCTGCCAAGCCAGTTGTGTATTTCTCCCATTCCATTTCCCCAGATCAGAAAAATATGAGTTTATTTGTGTGCACGGAAGAAAGGTAAGTGCCCATTCTCAACACTGGAGAAACAAAAAATAGACTGGGCAGAGCCGGCTTTCCTGCACACTCTGAAGATTTTATTGCACTTACTCACTTTAACAGTGTTTACAGGGAATACGGAGACAGAGAAGTTGTACATCTCCTACGACTAAACCAAACACCTGAAGATTTTTGTAGGAAATCTATTTCTTCTTTTAATTTTACATAATAAAGTAGATTATATGAATGTGTGTGTGTTTGTGTAGCACAGCATAGCATAGCATAGCATGTATGTGGATGCATGGAGAGAGGGGGAAGGGAGGGAGGGGGAGGGAGGGAAGGAGAGAGAGAGAAAAAGAGGGAGAGAGAGAGAGAGAGACAGACAGACACACAGACAGACACACAGACAGACTAGAAATTCAGTCTCCCAGTTTTTTGTTTGGTGCCATAATTATCTGTCTGGGTAGTTTTAATTATTTACTGACTTCAGTTCCCAATTTCCAATAACTTTTCTTCCGCTATGGTTCTATTTTTCCACATTATTGGGAATTTATTTTGAAATGTATATATTTTTAAGCTTCCTTTGTTGTTCTGAAGTGAGAGAGTATGCATTTTAGAATGAAAATGACTGACTCACTGACCGACTGACTGAAAATGTGTATGTATTCTGTAACACATCTTCATCTCATGTCATTTTTCTGGATGCCCATATCTTGTGTTCTAAAAGTGAAATCAAACCATAGGTATCTCTTATGATAACTTTGCTGGATGAAGCATGACAAGCTAGGGACCCTACCAAAACCTGTATAACAAAAGACAGGACAGTCACAAATATGCCCTGACCGCATTTATGTGATTAAGTGAATGAAATGTTTATAGGATAGGAAGTGTGTGTGTGTGTGTGTGTGTGTGTGTGTGTGTGTGTGTGTGTGTGATGAACAGGGGTTCTACAATATTTTGGATTTCAGAAAATAGGCTAACAAATGCTGCAAATTCTGTCTGCAACTCTTTCAAGCAGCCATGCCTTTTCCTGGGATTTTGTGGTTATCCTCCTCAGCTGCCATGTGATCCTGGGAAACAATACGGCAGTGTTAAAGCACTTTTTCTGAATGATTTTGGAGGCACTGCCCAGCTGTAGCATATGTATGACTTCCTAAACCTCTGAAGAGCTTTCTTTATTGCTGCATGGAGACTTCTTAGCTAATAATATTCCATGTTCTTCTTTGAGGGGAAAAATGGTCCAATGACATTCCAATCTTGCAGGGTGAAACCATTCCCCCCTCACTCCAAAATATCCCAAGAGACTGGCTCCATTATGACTGTGCATGAAGTCCAGGTCTGCAACCAAACAAAGGGATGAGGAAAGAAAGTGCAAGTTGCCATAGCAACACTATCCAGGCCAGCTGGTTTTATCAGCAAGGGGTCTGGTTTTCTGCCTGAGTTACAGGAATCTGAAGCAATTTATTTGCACTGCAAGTCAGTAGAACTGAAGAAAAGCAGAAAGGAAGGGTGAGCTTTGGTTCACTGTCTGGTGACATTTACATCACGAAAGGTGACTCATCTAATCTTGGAGTCTCATTACAAGATGAAAGAAAATATCTGAGAAAATCAAGCATTCATTTGCTTGGCCATATATGTGTCAGCAGCAAACACGGTATTTGGAAATGATGCGGGTCATTGTCTAACCCATCTTGTGGCCTCTACATTGGGGAAAAGCTGTTGCGTTTGAATCAGATCCCCTATTCTAAATCACATTTTTTGTTAAAAGAAGGCAGCACCTTCTCTGAAAACTACATCTCAAATGCAACCAAGAAAGGTGACCGATTTACATTTCGTGTCAATTTGAACAGGAAGAGCCTATTCTGCTTATGTTCAAATTGTCTACCTTTGCAATCAGCCTCCACAATTCTCTGTTGTTGTGGTATGGAGAAACAGCTTCTTGACATTCCTGTGACTCCTTCACATCAGTTAACAGAAGTTGACATAAGATGTCGTAATCTATTACACCTTGCTCATCCTCCCCCCCCCCCGCTCCCAGAACATTTAATTTAATAAATTAAAAAAGTAAATAATCTACTGCTCGACATGGACTTTCTGAGTTCATCTATGATAGATAATCTTTTTGAAGATAAAAGACCAAATAAACTTTAAGATTATATAGCATAATGTTTATAATAATATTATTATCAGTACACAAATACATATATACATATATACACAGAGACATACACATACAGTTTTGATGGAGGAAGCAGGGTGGGGAGAAGGGAGATGTTGAAAGCTAAGAGACAGAATTACCTATAGATAAGAACTCTTAGCAGAACAGCAATTAGGTGTTACATAGACATTCTTGCATTGATTTGCTGGCTAACAGAAGCAGTGTGATAAGACACCTCATTCTCTGGTAAGAAATGATGTTAAATCTCATTTAATTCAGCTGTTTCACAATGAAATTGGTTACTGTAATTTTTTCTTTTCTTTTGCAAAGATAGTCATCTCAAGGTCAGCAACAATATGCTCTGGAGAGTTAAAACATTTTCCTACTGGATTTTGAATCCAGTTGTTTCTGAAGTCAGATTGACATTCATGTATTCTTTCTGCACTGAGATTAGGGAGTTTATCTAATGTAAAATGCATAGGATATTGCTGATAGATAATGGCAGCCTGTGGATTTCAGTTCCAGGTTCCACAGTTAAGATAGCCAGTGCTAAAGATTCTGGCATTCACATCCATAAATCTGGAAGCCCTCCAGGGTGGAGAAGACTAGATTATGGCAATATATCACACTGTGGGATGAACAAGTACATGTTTCCCTGGTGTTGTGGGTGAAGGTTTAGGTCTCCCACTGGCTTGATAGAGCATTCTTTTTATCACTTCCCTCTCCTTCAGCTCCCTTACCCCAAATATCTATGCTGTATAGGAAGCTCAATACATTGAAGATAACGAATGCAGAACCCAATGCTTAAACAAAGGCTTTGTTTAATTGGCTGATCCATCATATTTGCTGCCTTCTCTCCCTACCCTACCTGATGGGAAAAGGACCTGCCAATGGAAGCACTGAAGCAAAAATGGGCTGGCTGTAGCTGAAGAAGCTGACATGACTCAGCTTCTTTCTGTGCTTCTTCTCCTCCACCACATTTTGCTCTAACACAAATATAATAAGTTTTTAAAAGTTTATTTAGATTCCCCTGCCTACCGTTTTTTCCTTTCTTTATACCAGAAGTCTCCAAACTTGGCAACTTTAAGACTTGTGGACTGCAACTCCCAGAATTCTTCAGCCAGCATAGCATAGCTGGCTAGAGAATTCTGGGAGTTGAAGTCCGCAAGTCTTAAAGTTGCCAAGTTTGCGGACTCCTGCTTTATACAGTCAACAAATGCTAACTTCAAATTCTGTTGAGAATGCAATGAGGGAGATTCAGTGCCATCCTTCCACAAACCAATGAATCTGAAGCGTACAAAGCTGCTCTAAAAGCCTGCTAAATTTGATGTCAACATTCACAAATATTTGAATACTGAACTTTATAGAAATTCATGAACCTAAAATGGATCCTTACCTTTATGCCAGTCATATGGCTTTTATTATTTTTTTCTTCCTTCTGAGTGAAACTCATAGTTTTTTGGGGGGGGGCGGGGGGGGAGGGTCAGAGAGCCTATCTCTACATTTCTCTACAGAGCTGGTCACAGAGTGTTGAGTTCAAACCAATTAGTAAATCTTTTCAATAGCAGGCTTGGTGTGGGACTCTTCATTTCACAGAGGCTACATGGGGTTGTGTTAATTCTTTGATATAGTTACCTGTTCTTGATATTTTGGCATGGATGGCAATTAAACTTGCTTTCCAGAAGGTGCATCAGTAGGGACATGATCTTGGTAGGGACATGGTCAAACTGTGTCAAAGAGATATACCTTTAGATACTTCCTAAATTTTTCAGTTCATTTACAACACTCTGCAAATTATTAACCTTTTTTAAAAAACTCTATAACTTTAGAATCTCACTGTAGGAAATTTTACATAATACAAAGTATTTGCAAAAGAGATATAAAGAATAATTTCAAATTAACCCTAACTCTAACCCTAAATGTCACTTGAATCTATATCAACTGAAAATCTAACTACACAAAAAAGAAAAGAAAAATGAGGAGAATTGATCACACAACCTCATTACTTAGTATTGATGAGATACATGCTTCAGGCACCGTCCTTCAGATAGGTAGAAGAAAAGATAGACAAAGGATAAACTTTTTTTTTTTGTAAATTTTATTTGAGTTTTCACACACACACAAAAACATAATACAAATAAAACATCTTTTTTGAAAGTAGCATGGTCCCAGGTTACACTTCTTAGTACAGACACAAATTCAATTTCATGCTCATTTTTATATTCTGTTCCACATCTTATTGTTATTTTACATTTTCTACATAGCTTTTCCCCTCTTTTAATTTTCTCAATTTTATTTTGATTATCTCAACTCAATTCAAATCATTATATTCATACTTTTTATCTGTCCTGTTTCAATTTCATATTATCTTTTCTCATTAAACAAATTTTCTCCTGTAATTACTAATTGGAGTATGACACCTTTATATCTTTTAGTTTTATCCATTTAACTCTTATTTAAGCTTTAATATATACCTTAAAGTTATAACATTCAATATAATACATAACTTCCATTCGAATTCTGCTTGGTACATTCTTAAAATACACACTATATTCTTTAAAAAAAGATTATAAATATATGTAATTAAAACACTCATTCCATTCCAATTCAGTTCTATCATTAATATTAATGTTCATTAAAATCTTAACTTCTTTAACATTACTTTTCAATTAAATATCATACTTCTTTGGGAACAGTTATAAGCTTTCCATAATTAATTCCCCCCCCCCATTCCTCTTCACTTATATTTTATAAAACATTAAATAATTAAGATGTTCCCATCCTTTCCTAATTCAATTCTCTCATTCGTTTTATTTCATTTATTTATTAACAAACATTTCACTGGGTTACAATAACTATTTCATCCATCATTTTAATCATACATTATTTCAAATTTTTTTTAAAAAAAAATTCTATTTCTAATATAACAATACAATCTTATGTACCTTTACAGAATCCCTTTTTCAATTAAATTTTCACCCATTATCTCTAAATAGGCCCTTTTTCTCTATATCTTGTTTCTATCCTTTGTAACTTCTTTTCCTTTCCTTCTTCCCTCTCTTCTTCTCCCTCCCCTTTTTACCCCCTTGTCTCTCTAGTTCTATTTCTCTCTTCTGTATTCCCCTCTTCTGTTGCTTTCCAATATTATACTTGTTTTTCAAACTATTTTTCTTTTCTTTGGTTGTTTTTTTAAATCTTAAATTTTTCATTCTCTTTTCCCCCTTTCTTTTTTCTTCCCCACATAAAATTACTTGTTCATTAAAGATGGCTTCTTCTTTGTCCCAATCTTCTTGTTCTGCAGGTGTTTCTTGTTGTTTCTCATAGTTCCAAATCTCCATTTCTAAAAATTGAAATACGAAGCCAAAAGAGCTTTTTCCTTCTTGTGCATCTTCTTTATACTTTTTAAGTTCCATCTTCAATTCTTCTAAAAGTGGTGCCATTTTAAAAACTTTTAAACAACCACCCGATTGATTTTAGTCCTTCAAATGCAATAACCAAAAATCCAGAGATCACCAAGTAATCCAAATACTCCCAAGCTGGTTTGTTTTTTTGCTTCTTTTTTCCACTTTCTCTTCTTGGGGTTCTACTATTTTGTTGCCAAGTTTCAGTTAAAATGTATCTTTTAGAAGTCGTGTTAAAGTTTTACTGTAGATTCCTTTAAATTCCAAGCAGTCTCCTCCCTTTTTCCAGATCCTGCCCTTTTATTCTTTTTCTCTCCTTTCCTGCTTTTAAAAGCTTTTAAGTATCCAGAAATCTTTATTATCCCTTTGACATTTTATTTTCAGCTTCAATGCCTATTGATGTCAAAGTGGATTTTTTTTCCAATTTCTTGCTTAAATCTCTTAGCTGTCAATATAGGGAAAGGGAGAGAGAGAAAAACCAAATCCTTTCCCTTCTCTCTTTTTGCTGCTTCAAAATCTTCTTTGGGAATGTTTTTTTTTTTTGTAGCTTAAATTCCAGGGTACCTTAGTTGTTGCTTTTGCAGTTTAACCTGGTTAACCAAGACTTTCTCTTCTTATCTTCCTCCTGCACATTCTTTTCCAGTCGAGTTCTTCTTTGAGGTGGCCATTTCTGACCACCGCTGCAACCACCTTCAGGAAAGGGAGTAATGGCCAGCTGAGGAGGAGAGATACGGTTCTCCTCAACCCTGCTGGCAGTCTCCCCTTCTTCACCACCTCTACGGGTGGCTTAGCCCCCAAACCAGCCGGCTGGGTGCTCCAGCGGTGAGCATGGATTGAAACCATGCATGATCGTGGTTTCGGTCTGTCCACAAAGAAGCTCAAACCAGAACTCCAGACAAAGGATAAACTTGATGCCTTCTATTGCTTGCTGTTCCTCCACAAGGAACTATTACTTAAGTTGGGTACAATACCATTCAAATCAATATGTGAAGGGCTTTAAAAAATATAAACTGCAGTGCTGTGATTGGCAGATGTAGCTCCCATCCTCTGGTGATAGGTTGAAGAGAAAGCAACACAATAGGAGTCTCAACCAACTGCTTTGCCTATCACCTGCTCCCTCATATAACCACTACAGAACCATTTGGCAGTGAGTTCAAACAGAGGCAGCAGAGGGTAGGAACTGGCAATGGGGTAACACATTTCATGCCATTATAGTTTTTGATAGCTGAAATATAGATGGAGAACACTTGGTCTTAGCTAGGATAAGAGCTCAATGCCAAAGTGAAGGATGCAACAACAGGGCAGCAATTTGTGATCTCTATGATGTCTTTTAATGCCTCTTTCACTACTGTGTGAACCCAGAAAAATGCAATTTCTTTAAGGAGTTGCTAGCTGCTAGCAATTTCAGTAGGCTCACTAGTGACAAATCCAAATCACCTTTCCTGGTTTTGATTGAAAAAGTTGCACATCCTTCAGACAGAGCGTCTATTGTTGAATCAATATTTTAATGAGACATGTTTTTTGCATATTTATTCTCCTTTCCCCCTTGCCCAATATTAAATACAGCAGCAAAACCAAATGAAATGAATTCAAAATTCTGATGTGGTCAACTGTACTTCCTTAAGCAGTTGAATGCTTGGGCTCCATTCTTATGATTAGCAAGGCTGCCAGTCCCTACACAGCCCTATGTCATACTATTTATAGGGGTCTTCAAACTTGACAGCTTTAAGACTTGTGGACTTCAACTCCCAGAATTCCTCCTCCAGCCATATTAGCTCAGGAATTCTGGGAATTGAAGTCCACAAGTCTTAAACTTGCCAAGTTTGAAGACCCTTAATCAACATCATAATAATTTTTAATGAATTATATTATTTGTTGCGGGTATTGTAACAATGACTTCTCCTGTTGTGGATATTGTAACAAAGACTAATCCCTTACTCCAGCACCATTGCTCCACCTCTCTCCACAAGATGTTTGTGACATCTTGTGTCAAAAAGTACTTTCTTGGCATGTGGAAGAATTTAAATTCAACTTCGAGAATAAGAGAATTTTTCCAATGCCAGGGAAAATGGATCAGTAGACTGATATAGTAGAAGACAATTTTCCAAATGAGATATTGTGGAGGCACCAGAAGCTTGTCCAGCCAAATATTTACTCAAGAAATACCCACAGCAAGAGTAGGTTTATTGTTGCTAATCCCAAAATGGAATAAATACATTGTGGTTTTGCATTATCACTCTGCGTGTGTGTGTGTGTGTGTGTGTGTGTGTGCGCGCGCGCGCGCAGAGAAGAAGAAACAAGTATTGAGAGGGCAGTGATGGACTTGGTTTAACAAATAGCAGAATAAGGTGGCAATAAAGAAACCAAATCCTAAAATGGCAGGATATATATCACTGTATTAGAAGGATCACACTTTTATTGAAAAACTTCTACATATTTTAAAAGCAAAATAAAAAATAAAAAAAGCTGTGGTATGACTTGTCTCTCTAATGTGGTACATTTGTACTTAAATGTAAACACCATTGTTGTTTCCAAATTAGTATTCACAAAAATTGACTATCATTTTTCTTCCAGATTCTTCTCCATGTGCAGGCTGGGTCTCATCATTGCTACAAATATTGACTTTAGGAAGGAGGACTAGCTTTGTGTCCATTTAATCAGAAGTGAGTGATCACTTTAGTGAAAGATGTTGCATGATGTGATAGATTTGAAAGAATATCTTTAGTGGATACCCTTTCTGTGAATGCCAGAGTCACACACACACAAAAGAAGCAAAGCCAGATAAGCCATTATCTGGATTAATTCTAGTTTATGTATCATAGACTACATAGAACTGTTAAGATCTACTGCTAAGAACTCTTAGTTTCATCTTTCTAATCATTAGATTTCCTGAATTTTGGGAAATATATCCAAATCAAAATGAGATAGCTTAACATTTATGCTACATTAGCAGGCTGACAGGTGAGTAAAATTCTACTAATGAGAAATTGCTGAGAATATGTTTTTTAAAAATGAGTAAGCCAGATGTTCATGTATGGAACCTGCTGAGGGAAAACTGGGGTGATGAAAAAGGAGAGGCTCCAGATCTTCCCCGTGGGTTTAGATTCCCCATAGATTTTTATTTTTTTGAGGAAACTTCTACAAATCAATCTAATTTCTCATATTACTTTCTTGAGTAGAGTCTTGAGTAGAGTTTTCAGAGCAGACAGGAATGTAATGAGAAAGAGCACTTTAGATTAACTGGCTGCCTGGTTTAAAAAGACAACACAGATAGTGTTTCCTCAGTTCTTTGTAAACTAAAACTAGTTAAAAGCCAGGATGGTGATGGTGGCTTCTCTCATACAAGTGAACCAAATACCTAGTCAGAAATTATCTAGCAGTTGAATCCTTTTTTCTGGAATTAAATGATAAAAAATAGCAAATCTGCCTAGCGGAGTTATTGTTTAAACAAAAGAGGGAAATGAATTTGAAGAGGATGATTGGAAATTGGCACATAGGCTTGCTCTTTATTCAGTATTCATCATAGGGATGCAAGAAGTGTGAACACTGAAGACACTGCAGTTGGCCTGTTCTGAATACAGAAGTTTATCAGCCATTATTTTGAAAGGTTTTCTGATGCAATTTCCATGAGGATGACACACTGAAAGCTCACGTTGATGTTATGCATCAGACAGTCTTTTAATATCAGGGTTTGAGTTGGAATCTCTGATGGATGTTGTACACTTGAAATCCTCATTTTAAGCCAGTGGGAGTGCTACATCGGCTTCATAAACTTTGCTTGGTTCAAAATCACATTTTGACTTTCATTAGTTCAATTCTGAACAATGTAATTGAACTAATCAAAGCCAAAGTTTTGCCTACATTAGAATGTAAATGAAGAAATTATTCCAAGTCAGAGTTCAGGGAGGTACTCAAGGGATGTAAATTTGAATTTGAGGGTTTGTCGATGGAAATTAATACTCACATTTGATTTATGGATTTAATAGCACTCTGCTCATTTACTCTCCTGTGTATGTGGAAAGTTGCACATCTGTGGGTGTCATGACAGAATGCAGATATCTGCTTTTTGTGTCTGTGTGTTTGAAATTTTGTATTCATATAAAGCCACCTAGGCAAGTATGCATTTCTATGTGTGTAAATGAATTCACTCTGGCCTCTGATTGTCATTTACTGGGTGAAAATGGAATTAATTTCCAGACTCTTGACCTCTTTGGTTGCCATGGAATCTGTGCATCCACAATACAGAATGCTGAATCTGACACTGCTGTTCCCAAGAGTTTGGGGACATTCTATAAACCAGAACAATAAAGGTCTCTTTCTCCCTTCTTTGTGCCTGCTGAATATAGAGGAAAAGTCAGTGACAGCAGTTTACCCATTTGTGACATATTTCATCTACTCCTGGAAATAACTTTTAAAAAAACATAGAGGAATTTTGGTTGGAGGGTTTATAATACATCTGTGGAGTGGTTTCAACTGTGCATTATTTATTTATTCCTTCATTAAAAAGCACTTCTCTAGGCCACCATTTGGTCCTAGTAAATCCTCCGAAGTGGCTTAAATTAAATCAAAGTAATAACATTGCTAAAGTGACTTCATGTATTTTAGAAAAAGCAGAATATAGAATTTCAAAAACCAAAGACGGTGCAGATTATAAAAGCCTTTAACATTAAAGTAAAATATAGTTAAAAACACAGATATTCCTTTTTTAAAAAAACTATCTGCCTAAAAGTTATGACGGGTAGCCTGAATCAAATTCCTTTTGAGAAAAGAGCTTCATAACCTGGAAGTTGAGACAGAGAAGGACTTACTTTTCATTATTGCTAAACAAAAACTTTTTAGGTGGTAGAAGAAGATTAAGGCTTCAGAAGTGAATGTATAAATTACATTTTAGAAAAAGCAGAATATAGAATTTCAAAAACCAAAGATGGTGCAGATTATAAAAGCCTTTAACTTTAAAGTAAAATATAGTTAAAAACACAGATATTCCTTTTGAAAAAACTAGAGTTGAAAAAACTCTAACTCTAGAGTTAGCAGAAAAAAGTCTAACTCTAGAGTTAGCAGAGTTGAGATTCAAATCAGAGATTTCCTGATTTATAGTTTACATGTTATACAAAACCAGTTGCCATAGTCTGAGTTAATCAAAACAAAGATAGTATAGCATAGTATAGTTTAGTGTAATGATATATGGTCTGGTTCTGCTTTTAAATGAAAGAAGTGAAAGTAGATTATATTAATTAATCTCTGGATATTTATTTTTTCTACTTTCATGAAAAGGACCGATTCTAATAATTAAAATACCATTGGTTTTGCTAAATACAGTGGCTGATCTTTCAGGTTAGGTCAAAATGGATGTTGGAAAATAAATGATGGAATTGGATGAATTGAGAATATTTCTAAATGAAAAAAGCAGCATCTCTTCTTTAAAAAAAGACTCATGTAGTTAGAGTAAAAGGGCATAACATCTGAACTCCTGATCCACCCTGAGACAAGCTACCAGTTGACCTGGCTTCTGCCTTTTGACACTCTTCTAAGGCATAACTTCTTAAGGGGAAGTCTTCAGTGTCCAAATTGAGATGAGATGAGATGAGATGGGATAGATAGATAGATAGATGGATAGATGGATGGATAGATAGATAGATAGATAGATAGATAGATAGATAGTTGATACATTTAAAAGTATCAACATGCTAATACCTGTAAGTTATTTTAAGTCAATTAATAGTAAGAAATATTTAATGGGAAGCACAAACCCTTAGATTTGCTTTATCTGAATTACAGTTATTATATCGTGTCTCTGATCTGGCAAAAATTGGTCCTATTTTTAACAATAACTCTATTGTACTTCCAAAATTACAGTCTCCAAAGCAACTTTGAAAGATGTTGAGCTGAAAACATAATTTTAATACTAATTTGCATGACAAACTTACACTCTGGGGCAATCACAGTTTGAACATTTTTGGAAGTCATCGGCAAAGAGAGTTATTAGTATTCTAGATCAGCATATTGCCAATAAGATTTTTAAATTATTTGAGTTATTGCAAGGGGAGTTTGGAACATTTAAAACTGCAAAATATTAAATTAAAATGGAGCTTGATATAACAATATAGCCCAGATGTATTAGCAGTGTCTAAAGTTCCCAAAATGTTGCAATATTTGAATATATTCTGCTTAGAGCTGTTTTGAAAATCAGTGGAATATAGTACCAATCAGCTATAGGTTTTGATTGCTACTTTTTCTTTTTGCATGTTAAATCAATTAAAATAAGAGAGGATTAAAACAGACATATGCAGTTATCTAATGATTTAGGGTTCAGTTCTTAAATTAATGGAATGTTTAATACAAAATTATTTATTTTAGAGACTGGGCTTCTGCATGTGTCTGTTGTTATTTTGAAGAATATCAGAATACATGTAGCAGTCATCTGACAAAAAAATAAAAAACAGGTTTGTTTATGTATCAATAGGAAACAAAAACAGGAATATAGGTAGCTCTCAACTTATAATCACAATTGAGGCCAAAATTTATGTTCCTAAGTGAAAAATTTGTGAAGTAAGTTTGTCCCATTTTACGACCTATCTTGCCACAGTTGTTAAGTGAATCATTGCAATTGACAAGTTAGTAACCCGGCTGTTAAGTAAATCTGGTTTCCCCATTGACCTTGCTTGTCAGAAGTTGATGCAAAAGATGGTCACATAACTCAAGGACACTGCAACCGTTTGTCAGCCTCCAAGATTCCTTCTTCTGCTTGACTCTGTCTGGCTGCCATAGACATGAAGGGGTGGTGGTGGAGGAATAATTGGGCCTCATGGAGGGAAGGGTGCCGGAGGTTGAAGTTGTGTGAATTGTAAAAGTTGGGATGTTTTCTTGCTTACTGTGCAAATGCAACCACTTATCTTTTCTAGGCCAAGGACAACCATCTTGGCATACCAGATGTCTGACACGCCACCTGAAGATGTACTCACATGACATTATACACACCTCAGATTGGATGTCCAGTTTGAATGGTTGGGAGTGGGGACATGGGATAACTTTCTATATGTAATTTCCACGCCTTTTGCTTCAGATCTTGTATTTCTCTGTTGCTACCACTTCAATTTCAGTAAAAGTCCCTTTCTCTATAAAAATGGAGTCTAAGGCTTTCTTTCTTGGGATTTGAATGGAGCCACACCTGACACCGTTATAAATATACCAGTTGTCAAGCATCTGAATGTAAAACACATGACCATGAGGATGCCACAATGGTCATAAGTGTGAAAAATGGTTATTAGTCACTTTTATTCAGTGGCATTGTAAGTTCGAATGGTCACTAAAGGAACTGTTGTATGTTGAGGACTACTTGTATGTGGCCAGCATGAAGAAGTTGACCCCCAAGATCTCTATACAGATTGATTGAGCTGAATTCACTAAACTGATGACTTTTGCTGTCTGCACCATTTTTGATGTGATAATAAAAAGAAACGTTCAAACTTGGAGAGTAGATTAAATACGAGTGTGCACTTCCATCTATGTGGAAAGAATCTCTATGGTGTTAAGTATATACAAAAGATCAAATAATGATAGCATGATTGAAGGTTATAACATTATATCAGAAAAAGATGGAGAGACTATCTTTCCCCCTTTCTCATAAGATTAGCACTTTGTGGGTGATCCAGTAAAGCTAAATGTTGAAAGAGGCAGGATAAAGAATGGAAGGAACGTCTTTATACAATACCTAATTAAAACACTGCACTCACTTTTGTAATATGTGCTGATGGCTTTAGATGGCCTGATAAGGAGATTTGAACAGTAAAACCTATCAGTGGCTCTTCCTGTTTCTACCACCAGGATCCAAGGCATGATATCCAGAGGTGGTACAGAGCAGGTTCTGACCAGTTCTGAAGAACTGGTAGCGGAAATTTTGAGTAGTTCGGAGAACCTGCAAATACCACCTCTGACTGGTCCCGCCCCCATCTATTCTCTGCCTCCTGGATCCCACCTGATCGGCTGGGTCTTCTTTCATTGCCCTGCACAGGAGAATAGAGCTGGAAAGCAGGTTAGTGGGGTGGGGAGGGAATGGGACTTTGCAGTATATTTCCCCTGGAGTGGGTAGGGAATGGAGATTTTACAGTATCCTTCCCCTGCCATGCCCAGCAAGCTACGCCCAGCAAGCCAAGCTAAGTCCACCAAGTCACACCCACAGAACCAGTAGGAAAATTTTTTGAATCCCACCACTGATGATATCCCTAGATGAGAGTGGTTGGGAAGAAACAATGTGAGAAGGCTATTGCCCTTTGGTCTGGCATGAGGCCAAACAAGTTATATGTTCTTCTTATAAAAAACATTGTTATATACCGTGTTTCTCCAACAAAATAGGAAGGCCCAGCATGATTTCTAGGCATGAAGTAAAATTAAGCCCTGCACCCAAAAGTTAGGCCTATTTAATCCATGCGTTTCCCCACCATTTCTCACATCGTTCATTAAAACTACACGAGGTGAAGAGAAATGGGGGGGGAAGGGGAGGGAGCCTAGGCTAGAATACCCCAATCTACTACTGAAAGAACATCGGCCGATAAAAGCTCCCTGAAGGCAGAGTCACCAGCCACTTCTATTGGCTGTTAGAAGTGGTCTTGGGGTGAGCAACCACATGCACTCCCCTCACCACGAAGCTGTTTCTATCGGCCGATGGAAGCTCCCCAAAGGCAGAGTCACCAGCCGCTTCTATCGGCCGGTAGAAGTGGCTGGTGACTCTGCCTTTGGGGAGCTTCCATTGGCCAATAGAAATGGCTTCGTGGCGAGGGACTGCGCGTGGGCAATCGCCCGAGGCGCTTCTACCAGCCGATAGAAGTGGCTGGTGACTCTGCCTTTGGGGAGCTTCCATTGGCCGATAGAAACGGCTTCATGGTGAGGGGACTGCGCGTGGGCAATCGCCCCGAGGCCGCTTCTACCGGCCGATAGATTTCCTCCCCCACGCACACCCCCACCTAGAGCACCTCATGCACACTCACCTCTCCACAACGCCGTTTCTACCGGCCAATAGAAGCGGCTGGTGACTCTGCCTTTGGGAGCTTCCATCGGCCGATAGAAGCAGCCTTGTGGGAGAGCTGAGTGCGCTTGGGGTGCTCTGGGATTGGGGCATGTGGGGAGAAATTAAGTCACCCCGAAAAGACGTCCTAGCCATTTTGGGGGGGCTCAAAAAAAAAGAATACCTGGCCTTGTTTTATGAGAAACACGGTATTATTGTAAATGTCACTTGGAACCTAATTTTAAAGTAATATAATTATTAATGAATTTTAACTGGATAAATAACTGTAGTAAGCAAATTTCTGGGTAAGGGAGTCTCCTTGGCTCTTTTGCTGATGAACTCTTTCAACTACTGAGTTATCAAGTTTTATGGGAACTTTCAGCATTATAATGCTGCATTTATCCAGTCTTGGTTAGATTTCTCTGAAGTTTTCTATCTGCTTCATAAATAGGCATATGGCATATAACCAGTCATCCAGGTACAATTTACTAAAATTTATTTACAGCACAAGAGCGATCAGTCATCATGGTTGGGGACTGCTCAGTTTTGATATATAGCATCAGTACCACTTGAAGAGTAGGTAGACACTCAAAACACACCTCACCCCTTGCATCTCTGCAAGGCACCGAATGACAAGAGCCACACGTTCAACTCAAATTCAGTTCTCTTGAGCCCATTTACTGAATTCTGATCCTGTCTTTCTGCTCCCTGCCTCTACCTGGTGATATTCACCTCTGCTGATTGAAATACTGATAGTCCTTATTTAGTGACTTGGTTGCTAAGCAAAGTGGTTGCAAAGTGAAACTGCAACTGTGCTTATGATCTGACATTCACTTTCCTTTGGCTTTACAGCCCTGGGAAGGTCGTAGATGTGAGGAATATTTGCACAGTTACTTTTTCAGCACCATATAACCGAATTGCAGCTAAACACAGCAGTCACTAAATGAGGGCTATCTGAATTCAATTTAGGCCAAACTTTGAACGTAGACATAGGCATCCCAAATTCTGCAGCTGGGAAACCCAGGTTTCAAGTTTTGACGACAAGAAACAACTTGTGCCTCTGTTCAATGATGCAGATTGTTTTATACTTGATTATCTCTCTTCTGGGTGGAGGTTAGGGGTGGTTGGGGGGGGGGCTTGTGTGTGTGTGTGGCCTTCATATACGTCTCGACTTCTGGAGCTGATTAGACTGGTCCCTGTAGTTCTTATGGCAAGATTTTGGAAGTGCCTGCTTCTTAGGGTTGAGAAAGAGTGACTGGCCTAAGTTTACCAGCTATCCTAAGGCAGGATTAGACCTCCCATTCCTCCAGTCTCTAGTCTGGTGCCTTAACCACTATAACAAACTAGCTCTCCTTCTCATTTTACATTGCAATAAACAGCATGGCAGAATGATATGGTTTCCTCATTTTTTTTTTCAGGGTGAATGATCAGACACACCATGGAATTTTCAAAAAGGCTCTTCTGGCGACTTCAATTTTGTCACCCAAGTAGAAGGTCTTCTCTGTTTCTATTTTGTCCTTTTTCTATTGCCATAAAGAATGAATCCTCCGGCTGAACAGCTTGATGTGGGTGTGCTTCCCTAAAGCTGAGGGAGTGAGCAGGTGGCCATTACTATGCTATGCAGGTGGCTACATAAAGCTGTGAGAGATAACATTTGGAGATGCTTCATAGTAACTCCCCTGGGGAACCCTGTCTGCAGAATGCTGGGGAAACAAGTGGGGTTCTGGTGGGAAGCTGATATTTCCCTGCACATTGTTAAGCATTGCGATATTGTAGCAGTCTGCTGTTTGCTTTGGTGGAGATGCTGGTAAGAGCAGCATAAAATATCAAAGAGGATGCAGAGAAGCAACCTTGGAATCAAAGAGAAACCAGGTATAGCTATTTGTAGCTTTCACCTGCCTATCTGCAGTCACTCCTCAGTGGGGTCTGACTGCTTTGCTGGGCATAATTTATAGCATGCCATTAATGCTTGTTCCAGTTTCAAATGAGCATGCTTATAACTTCTGTGTGTCTGTGTGTGGGGAGAGAGAGAGAGAAGGAGAGAGAGGAGAGACAGAGGGAGACAGAGAGACAGAGACAGACGGAGAGAGAGTCAGAGAGAAAGTCAGAGAGAGAAGACCAGGGGTGGGATTCAAATTTTTTAACAACCAGTTCTATGGGCATGGCTTAGGTGGTAGGCATGGCTTGGTGGTCCTGTGTGGGTGGACATGGCTTGGTGGTCATGTTATTGGATGGATGTGGTCAACTCAATATCATTCACATCGAGGCACGCATCTCCTCGCCTGGCCTCTCATGACTGTGGGGATGCTGCAACAGTCGTAAGTGTGAAAAATGGTCATAAGTCAGTTTTTTTTAGTGCCATTGTAACTTTGAATGGTCACTCCACACAAGCAAAGTACCAGCAAAGGAGGGAAAAAAGACTCCAGAGAAGTTCCTGAGACAGGAAGTCTAGTCCTGCCAAGAATGTAATAAGGGTTAACAGAGAGGCAGTTTCTGTAAGCAACACCAGAATGTTTCCTTCCTGCCTTCCTTACAGGATTAGGCCAGTAATTTCTTCTAACAACCGGTTCTCCGAACTGCTTAGAATATTAACAACCGGTTCTAGCGAATAGGTGCGAACTGGTAGAATCCCACCCCTGAGACAGACACACACACAGAGAGAGAGAGAGAGAGAGAGAGACAGACAGACAGACAGACAGACACAGACACAGACACAGAGAGAAGGAGGGAGAGAGGGAGGGAGGGAGGGAGAGAGAGAGAGAGAGGAGCACAGTCTCTGTGGGACCGGGAAGGTGCACACGATGGATAAAAAAACAGAATGGCAAACTCCCTACAGCAGCAGCAAACTAAAATGAGATATGGGAGAAGAATAATCCAGGAGAGCGCGAGCTCTAGGGAACACAATGCAATTTTAAAAAGTTTCTTACTCTGAAATCTCATTGATCTCAGACAGAGAACATCAGAGTATGCTTTAGGTATGAAATTAATACCAAGGTTATACGATCGCCTGGATATGATTCGGGGAAACAAATGGGCCATCAGCTCATTTAATCCAAATTAAAGTTGCCTGATCGTTTGCAGACTAATTGTATTTGCCTATGCTAACTGCAGTTATTGAAATGTACTTTGAAAAGGTGCAGGTAGTATTTGACTTACGACCTCAATTGAGACTGGGATTTTTTTTGTATCTCATGATGGATTGTAATTTGTGGCACCCAGGTGACTGCATACTTTTTTACGACAAGTCTTTATGGTGATCATTAATTGAATCACAAAGTCATAAGTCCATATCATGTGGTTGTTAAGTGAGTCACACAGTCATCAGTCCGAAACCATTCTTCTGAATGGATTCAGACAAAAAATACACTAATAAACTGATGAAAACAGTGCAAACATCGGTCATGGACTGCGAGATGCTGCAACCAGTGGTAAATGTGAGCCATTTGCCAAAGACTGGAAATTGCAATCATGTGATTGGAGGGAAGCCATGACAATTTACAATGTCTGGAAGTCTTTACAGCATAACTCCAAGTCATTACATGACCAGACATAAATTGAGGGTACCTGTAGCTTGCAGAATATACCAGCAAAATTTGTGGTAGAATGTGGTCTGGATTCCCAGGAGGGAGGGGCTGCATTCCAGATGACCAAGGTGTACTGATTAGCATACTAAAAGTATGGGTTGAAAAATCCCAGAAGCTTTAATAATCGGTTCTTGCAAGCTGGGCACAGCCCTTCAAGGCCATGTTTCCGTGGTTGCAGGAAAGTTTGCATGTGCAATGCCTGATTGGTGCTTCTCAAATTGCTTGTCAGGTTTTACACAAATCCTTAGTAAACACGAGTTTAGCATCCTTTGCAAAGAACCTCCGGGCTTTGTTTAAAATGTCTAGTGCTAGTCCTTGCTGCATAATTTTAGATAAATCAGGGAAAGAGAGCTGGTTCTGCCAGTTCTGTGTCGCCAATTCTGTCACCCTTCGATGCATTGCTGATTTTCTGTTGCTCCTTCCAGCCAGGGGTTTCAAATGCATATAGATTTGACATGCTCTAGTAAGACGGACAGCTATATAATTTTGATACGCACACACACACACACACTCTCTCTCTCTCTCCTACTTTTATTGTTTTTAATTACTTAGGGACTGGTGCCATTTGGCATACTCACTCTGAATTTTACAGCAGAAAGTACAATGGTGATGATTATTGTTATTATATGCATAGGCAACCACAATTGGGTACTCCCTGTGCCTTTCTACTTCCAGATACTGTTGGCTGCAGGGTCAGAATTGGGTACTTTGGTCACTCCCTGCAGCACTACCATTTCCATATAGACGTAGCTAAGATCAGTTTCATTACTTCCCACTTCAACCCATCTTCTTCCTCTGTGCTTGGACTAGTCAATCAGGCTATATCTGGATCCAGATTTAACACTCTTTCAGGTGAAGGTAGTGCTATGTTAAGAAATAGTCTGAAGGTCTCAGGTGTGGAGGAAGGATTGTGCCAAACAGGAGCATTGGGGGCATTTTTTCATCTCTGCCTATTAGTAGGACAACTTGACAAGTGGCTAAATCCACTAATCTATGCATTGCCCCACATTTCCAACCTGTCAGATTCAAGGGAAAATGAAGCTAAGACAATCCATCCATTCCTTTATTTTCCTTTTCACACATTAGTAATGACAGCACCACTTCCAGCTTAGGTATTATTGCAGAGAAGGGATAAGCAAAGAGAATGGGAAAATATGTGCTAACATAGCGTTATGCCAGATCAAAGATTAGTAAACATCTCTTTAATGTTACCATCTGAAAGTGACCGGAGTCTTCTGTTTTCAAGGTTAAGGAATCTTCCCAATTTCTTCCATGTATTCTAGCACAAACTTAGTTTCTATCAAGGAAAGAATCAACCTAAAACTAAGGAGGAATTTCCTGACAGAACAATTAATCAGTGGAATGGCTGAAGTTGTGGATGGTCCAACACTGGAGATTGGAAACCATTTGTCTGAAATGTTATAGGGTTTCCTGCTTGAGCAGGGTGTTAGACTAGAAGACCTCCAAGGTCCCTTCCAACTCTGTTATTCTGTTAGTGCCCTGATCATCCTCATTGACATTTTCTAAATTCATCTGAATGCCCCTCAAAATTTGAAGTAAGGTGTAACTAATGTTGAATAAAGTGGAGTTATTATTGTCATGATTCAGGAACTATACTTCTGCTGAGGCAGTATAAAATTGCATACCTTGTTTTTCAGCTGCATGTTATCGCAGACTCAGATTCAGTTTGTAACTAAGTTCCAAGATCTTCTATAGAAGCATTATTGTCAACATATTCTTGATCTTATGGATATGGTTTAACTCCTAGTCCACAAGTGCATAATGATTTTTGTCTGTTACTTTATCCTAATGCTCTAATCTATTGACATGGTTTTGAATTTATATTTCTGTCTTCTGGATGTAAGCCATGCCCCACTTCCTTTTATGAAAGAAGTAGTTACTACAGAGAAGTAATGACTATTTAAGACCAGGCTTTTTAAGTGTGGATATGGTAATAGTGAGAGTTGTAGTGAGAGCCAGTTTGGTGTAGTAGCTAAGGCATCAGGCTAGAAACTAAGAGACCGTGAGTTCCAGACCCACCTTAGTACATAGCCAGCTGGGTGGCCTTGGGCCAGTCACTTCCTCTCATCCCTAGGAAGAAGGCAATGGTAAATTAATTCTTGCCAAGAAAATTCCAGGGACTTCTCCAGAACTGGACGCAATTGAATGGATGAAAAAAATAGTTGTGGTAGGACAGAACAAGGCACAGGTGTTATGATTAGTAATCTAGCAAAAGCACCAGTAGATAAACAAGATGAAAAACAACGAGAGAAAAACCTTTGATTTTAGACATGCAACCTTAATTATAAGGACTAGCAATTTAATATAAGTTATCATGGTGCGTGAAAATAATCAAAAGCTGATTTCATTATTAATTTTCCTAGGAAGATATTTTTCCTGAAAAATAATGGACTTATATGTACTATGGACCATTTCTGTACATTAACCCTAAATTAATGTTTTAACGTATCACTTGAAAATACAGTTTTTGTAACAGATGTACCACCAACACACACGGTTTTATTTTTCAGAGAAAGGTAAATGGTTTAGAAGCCATAGATTTCATCTCTCTATTAGGAAAGAGTTACCACATTTCCTGTAGTACAAACAGGACCTTGCAATATATTGTGTTACAAAAATTGCCTCTATTCCTCCTTTGAATACACACCTGCCAGGGGAGGCTCTGGCTCAAAATTCTGAAACAGATGTAGGCTGTCTGGGAGAGAAAACCCTCTTATTTTTCCCCAAGGAAAGTACTCTGTCAGTCATAAACTTCTAAGCTTTCTCTTGTACCGCATTGCACTCAGAACAACTATATAAGTAAAGTGAGTTGAAGGTAGGAATGGAGTTTATTCAGCAGCAGTCTACTTCTCTGGGCCAGATAACCCCTTCTCAAGTGCCTCAGTGTAACTGAATCCTATTTCTAAAGGAATCTGCCCTTGTAATATCAAGGCTAGCAGTGATGGACTTCTCCATTCAAAGCAGAAGATGACCCTAAGATACTGAACAATGGCTCAAAAGTGCCAAAAAAGCGCTCCTAATTGTCAGCCACCCAAAGGGCTGTCAGGGCTGCTGAGGCTTCCCGCAAAAGGGGCTGCAGGGTCTTCTTTGGCACCTTCAGGGTCACTCCATTAACCACGGTTAGAAACGTCACCCTTGTGTTGGGAGCACATTTCCGACTCCTTGTCCAGTGTGGCTCTCCGGGTTTCCACTGGTAAATCGTATTGCCCACCAGCACATGGATTCTACTCTGCCACTGCACAGCACAAGGTGGCAAGACCAATATGGGAAGGTCTGGGATGGCTACATCTTGGCTCACTGTGCCATCCTTGCTCAGGAAAAAACATTTATGGGTGCCAGAAATCAGAGCTCTGATTACAGTGCCAGGGGTTTCACGCCGGCTGCTCTCTTCGACAAGTCCGCCAATGACAAAGATGCCATTGTCCATTGCCACTGCAGTTGATTTGTAACACTGAAAAGCTAATGGCATCTGATTCCACACATTTAAGCTTGTATTGTAAATCAGGATGCCCCGGTGGGCAAGGCCATTTGCTCTTGTATGAGAGAACCCTCCAATTAAGTAGAGCTTTTTGTTTAGTGAAGCAGAGGCAAAATGACTCACTGCAAAGGGTAGATTGGCAATGGGAGACCAGGTCTTCTTTTCTAAGTCAAATCTTTCTGCAGAATCGAGTACACTTCGGCCACTCCTGCCTCCCAAAGCATATAGTTTATGCTGGCATGCTAGAAAACCATGTTCTCGTCGAGGTACAGACATGGAAGGTAGCTGCATCCATCTCCCAGTAAGAGCATCAAACTCATGCAGGTTGCATAAAACAGAACCATTAAGCCTTTGTCCTCCAGATACATAAAGCTTGTGCCCTACAGACAAGAAGCCAGAGGAATCCAGATACATCAAGGGTGGTATCTCCTCCCAACTTTCTGTCTGTAGATTGAACCCCAGGAAATGAGTTTTCAAACGCTCCACTACTCCTCCTTGCATGTTGCTTACAAAGAGTCCCAGACTCACAATCCAGTCGTCATACATGCCATGCCTGAGACCTCCACTCTTCAGCAATCTTCCTGCTCCATCCAGTTGCTCCCATTGTAAATGGGCATGCCCATATTCTGTAATAATGTCTTTCTGGACTCTTGTGATTTCCTCAGAAGTTAAAAGTGGAAGTCGAACTTGTTGCATCAGCTTCTTGATGAGTGAGAAATGCTCAGCAGGTTGAGATCTGACCCAGTTCTGCACAGCCTGGTAGACTGTTAGCTCAGAAGACACAAGAAGTTTGTCAGATGAGACAATGCTGGTCACTGTACTGAGATCTAAGCCTGGAAAGGACTCGTGTTCTGAAAAAGGCTCAAAATTCAAGGTGATGTGGCGTGAGGCTACACGAAGCAAAGTATGGTGATTATGCGCATAGGCCAGAGCATAAATCTCTAGGCAACTGTCCATAGAAATGCTGTCAGCTAGGAACCTAGTAAGTGCAAAAAGTGAAGGAGAGGGGAAGAAAAGAAAAAAAAGGAGGGAGGGAGGGAGGGAGGGAGGGAAGGAAGGAGGGAGGGAAGGAAGGAAGGAAGGAAGGAAGGAAGGAAGGAAGGAAGGAAGGAAGGAAGGAAGGAAGGAAGGAAGGAGCATAATTCATTAGTGGAATGGCTTATCCACCATGCCCACAGACATTGGCCAATTTTCCCTTTCACTAAAGATCAAATATAACTACTGAGACAAGTTTGACAAAGGGCACAATGTTATCTTTTCTGTAGCAATTATAAAAAGACAAAATGTTCACAAAGGAGTGGTCAGCAAAATAATTTATGGCTTCCACCAGGCTCTCTTAAATATAAAGTTAAGTATGAGTCCCTTATGACTCTGCTTTTGATTTGTATTTATTGACACGTTCTTACATTGCTGAGTACCCTAATGTCAGAGTGATCTACAACATAAATTTAAATCAGAGTCAATAAAACATTAAAATATTTAACTTCAAGCATGAATGATTACTCATTGGAGAGAGAATCCATTAATTGAGAGCACACAGAAGGCTCAACGAACATGTGAGGATTAGGAATTGGATTTCCTTGGAGATGGAGTAAAATGAAGCAATGCTTGGGGAGAATACAGAAAGAGGGCTGCTCTGTAGGTCAGCACTTGGTAAGGCAAAATGCAGGACCTGAGCCAAAATAAGCCTTAGCAAAGGCAAGGCAGGTGACTGAGATGAGTGGAATAAAATGGAGATCTTTAACCAGGTATGTCAAGGATGTCTGCAAGGTGTGGTCAAAAAAAGCAAGATGGTGGTGGGCAGAGTGTTGCTCCTCCATCATGGTGATCATCTAGATATTTTTTTTTAACCATATAGCACAGACACTCTTGATGTATGTGGATAAAGAACAAATTCTAAAGTAATGGGGAAATGAAATATACAATAGCAATTCTAAGATGAGGACCAGAGAATGAATACTGCTCATTTTTAGGCAGCATATTAGAGAAATAGACATTGGCAGCAGAAATAGAGATTGCAGCAAGACTAGCTATGCATCCATCTTCTATTTTTCCTGATTTCAATTATAGAAACATTCTATTTCTATTAGACAATCAGCTGTAATAACTTGCTATGAGATTGCTGGAATTTTCAATGACTGTATTTACATGAATATCACTTTAATTGATAATGTAGTAGCACTTGTGATATTTTCTGCAAAAAGCCCATAAGCAATAAATTATGTCTATGTAGATTAGGATATTTTTCATTCATTTTGCTAATATATCTCAAACATGTATTGTCTCAACTGTAAATGGAAAGATCTTAAACTCTTTGGGCCCATAGGAAGGACTAAGATGCAGTACTAAAGATAAGAATGAAATTACAAATTCTCCTTTTATATATGCGAGCAAAATAAATATAGCTACTTTGTCTGACATTGTTACCTATCCAGACAGTCATGCTGAATATTCCATCACACATTATTTGTTCAAAAGGTCTCAAATAAATATGAAATAAATTGTGTTCTATAAAAATATTTATCTTATACACAGAAGAATGTTTTGCTTTTAGTTTTTTTAAGGATGCATCCACCTTCTCAGATAACCCCAATTTCAGCTCCAAAACATTATTCTGTTTAGACTAAATTACCTGCCAATAATGTCCTGCAGAGGGAGGATGACAAGCCTGTTGGCTGCTGTGAAAAGATCTTGTGCAATCTCTGGTGTAAGTAGTAACCGTCCTGTGTAGAGATAATCTAAGATTATCTGAAGGATGGATGAGGCCATGTCTTCAAATACAACCTGCCTTTCCCAGCATTCTCTAAAGGGCCTGGTGAACATGGCACGGAAGTATGGACTGAATGAAGCCAACAGTGCCCTACAAAGAGAGGCAGCAAAATACTAAGAATGTGAGCTTGCATTAAACATTAAGTGCACATTTTTGAGAGTATATGGTTCTTTTAAACAGGGATAGGGAAAATGTTACTGAGTTTGCATATCCATGCAAATCTAATTCACACTTTCCAAAAATGTCCAAATTACAACATTTTTATCAGCTGGCATTTCTACTGATTTGAATATTATGACACAACTCTTCAGAAAAGAACTGCAATAAAACACATAAATAGACAATGCAAACAGAGAAGCTTTATATTAGGGAAATCGGTGTTCAAAAATGCACTGAACCTAAAAGCAATCCCTTAGCAAAAACTGCCCATCAGACAGAAATACTCTGAAGATGATATAATTGGAAAAAATAATCACTGAATAAGCTTCCATGAGGATTTCTTTTAAAAAAAAATATCACAAAGGATTGTGAAACAAAAACAGGACAAACATAAAATTGGAAGGTAAAAAATTGCCTGAGTTCAGAATCTGAAGCTCTGACCTGTCCTATATCATGATACCAGCAACGCTCAGAAGCCAAGTGTGCTCAGATAGCAACTAATCTAGTTCTGTAGAACTGAAGGATTTGCTTCACTCTATCTCCCAGCTTCTTTTCCCCCCCTCTATTCCTGCATATATATAGTCTTTTTCTTAACATTTCATGATTGGCAGAAGTGCAGCTGATAATGGGCTGGTCTCAAACTTCTTTCAAATAATTGAGAAGCGGAAAAGTTGACTGTTTAATATGCTTGAATTGATAATTTATCACTGATGGCTTCTACTCGTTCCTCCCCTCCACCCGCCCATCAAGACTTAGAGTTTTGCTGCAGACTTCATTAGTTCTTCCTGAGTTCTTAAATCCATGCTAAAAGCAGCCTTAGATGATAGTTTGTTTTCAATAATGATAGCTAGTATTAGCATAGGTACATTTTTAAATCTTTCCAAATCTGAGAATATGGAATGAAGGAATATATCAAGTTTGCCAAATTGAGAACTTTCATAATGTGTTATAACTTTTATTATCCTCCATCATTGGCCCTGCAGTTTTGGGATAACGGAAAGTATAGTGTTGCTGATCCGGAAACTGGGGAGTTCAGGGAGGCCGATTTTATGTTCCATGACTGTTAAAGTGCTCCATATTTTACAAGATTACAAGAATGATAAATACAAACAAGTTAACATCAGTATTAATATCAATATTTCAAAATATTGAAATAGTCCATTGGGGTTGGGTGGCTGACAAATTCAATACAAACATATGTGCATACAAACAACTAGAAAGATAATGTCCCAAACTAATCAAGCCATCTTGTTCAACACACTCTTCTCCATAATGACTAGTCAATGTAGTCACTCAAAGTCCACCATGAGGGAATAAAAATGAGATACTTTCCTCTAGAAACTGGTATCTAGTACCCCCAAATACAGATATTCTGTTTTTCTGTTGCAAGCCATTAACTGTTTATATATTGATTGGTTGATCTTCTCTGAAAATATTTAATCCTCCTTTAAAGCTGTCTAACATAATGAGTGGTGATGAAATTTGTGCATTAATTATGTGATATATGAAGGAGGACTTTGTTTTCCTTGAATCTTCTGCCAATCACTTTTATTGGATGACCCTGAACCCTCATATTAGGAAGCGGGGGTGGATATCTCTATCCAGTTTCTTCACACCAGGCATAATTTTATTAACTTTAATTATATTTCATTTACATAAATCTCAACTATTAGGAGCATGAACGGGATTTATGCTATGCTAATTTTATTTTTAAAAGTTTGTTAGGCAAAAATGAATGACTCAAACTTTGGCAGGAACATGAGCTGCATAAAAGTACAAGTGATTTGAGATGATATGGGGAGATCCATTGTGACAAAGAGTATCATAGAGTCTGCAGTTGCTCCCTAGAACTGCAACATCTTGCTGTTAATATATTATCTGCCCTAGTTTATTTATCTATCTCACAACCCTGACTAAAACCTGGCCTGGTTGCAGATTACATACCAGTATAATATGACTTGGCTTTTCAGGACAATGTTTAAAAAATATGAGACTTCTAAATCCAGAAAAATACACACCTGTGACATGGGAAGTGCTTGCCTTCAGCTACAAGGATGGCATCACAAAGCTGTTGAGTCTTATAGAGGTGCATCAAACCTGTCAGGATGGGGAAACAAAACCAAGTTGGAATGTTAGGTCCTGTCTAGAAACAAAAAAGAAGATGGACACGCCCTCTGGTCAAGTAAGAAAAACACCAAGTTTTTAGAGATGTCCTGGATCTTTCGTTTCCAATACTGTTTGTATTTGAGTATTATATCAGAACTAGTTTGTGGTATAGGGTGTCTTCTGCTTTAATTTCTTGGATTCTGTTTATTGTTCCAGCTTTCATTTTGCTAGAATAAAAGCCACAAAAGTAAAATCAACATAAAAATGTCAAACTGAGGTGATCCATCAAAGAAAGAAAAGAAATCCAGAAACCATAACTGAATACAGAGTACTACACTTAAGCTGCTTCAAATTGCCTTAGTGTAGATCACAACATATTTCACATCAATATGAGACAACATTTCCCAACTTGGTTCCTCCACATTAATTGGATTACAAATCCCAAAAGTCCCAGATAGGGCAAAAAAGTGAGACTGAGGCAAAAGTGCAGCTTCTAAGTGAAAGCAGAAATTATTTCCAGGGAAGAAAAAGGTTTTGGTTTCCTGGTGGAGGAAATAGAGCAGTTAATATACTAATTCCTGCGATAAACTTACCCTGGGTTACATAATATCCCAAAGTAGTAGGCTTCACCCTTATATCAATCTCTTGACTATTGTTGAAGTCTTTTTTGGCATCCATAATCCACCTACAGGCACAAGAATCTCTTTAAAAAGGATTCTTCTCTAAGACTCATCAACCAATCATGTCTAAGGAAAAAGACACCATCCTATAATTGGCAATAAGATGTTAATCGTAGCCTCATGTGAGTTAGAATACAGAGCGCCAGGACCCAGCAGCATCAAGCCAAATATATCACAGATACTCTGCTGTCCTCCTGAGACCCATTGTTATATAATACATTGGAAACCTAGAGGTTTTTTTAGTCCAGGTCTCATCTTGAAATTCTGAATCACATGACAAATTGAAATCCATACTGAGATGTATAACACAATTTTTCTGTCTTCTTCAGAGCATCATTGATCATCTTATTGTTTCATCTTCTCTTCCCAGGCACCTTGGAATAATATTCCTTGCACTCACTTGATGGCTCCCCTCTCTTTTTCTGGTTAATTCTTGAACAGTCAATATATTTGGCTTTTTAGGTTAAAGTTGTAGAGAAAGCATAGCTCACAGAACTCAGACTTCACATGCAAAAAGTCCTGGATTTGGTCCCTGACCTCTCCATTTTTAAAAAACGAGGCAACAGCAGATCATTTTGCTCTGATTGCAGTGAGTGAGTAGGTACATAGGGAGCAGTTACTGTACTGAATAGATAGATGAACAACTAGCTAGACGTTCAGGTTTTTATGTGCTACGAATGATTAACTTGGAACAAACATTCACAAACCCAGTCTCTGCCCATGACTTTTATTTCCATCTGATATTCCCAGGTATCTACCAAAAATAAATATCAAAATAGTGTCTGATTTTGGGTAGTGGGGTGGCGGTATTATTTGATAATTATATCAGTTATTTTTACAGGGCCTGGAACAAATCTTAGGCAAAAGCAGTCCCCAACAGCACTGGAGGAAAAAAAAAAGAGAACAATAGGCCTAGTGCTATATAACTTATCACCCATGTTGATTTTCCATAAGAAACTGGTTGTGTTGATTTGCTTTGTTCCTGCTTATTGATGAAGTCAAAATACATGGGCATTATTGCAGAAGTCAGAAACGCAGAGTACAAGTGTTGCTCCCAAAGACTCCAGCCCCCCATTATGATAGTATATCATGGAAATAACAGGCAGCAGCCAATGAGCTGTTAATGCCATTTCTAATTTGCATACTGAAGGTGGGACTAATAAAGCATATTTTATACACTATTAATTCAGACTTCAGCATCAAGGAGAGGTTCAAAATCATGTCTTCTTTTAACACAGAACATTTGGGAAGTTTACATTTATAAATGAAGATCTCATTTTGAAGGCTCAGTTATACCATGTGGATGCTTATTCTAGGAAAAGAGATGTCCTATATTTTACACCACATAAGGGTTGAAGAATAAGATAGTATTCCTCCATGATCAACTTGTCCGCCTCTATATGATTATAGGAATCTTCTGGATAAATTACCAAGCATAAACAAAGAGATGTTATAGACAGAAGAATGGACAATTTTTATAAGGAAGGTGGGCTACAACTATGTTTCTAAATTGAGATAAAATGTTTACGATCTCTTATGAAAATCAAAAGCCAATGCAGATTAACCACCAACCAGCAGTATTAGAACCTAATACCGGCAGTATTAGAACCTAGTGTTTCTTAGCATACAGCTGCAGTGTATAAAGAGAACCATTCTGTGATGCTGGAAATAAATCTATATTCTTACTATAGACAGCAGGGGATACTTCATTGCTTGTCATCTTTGGACTACCAATACTCACACAGGCATTTTTCTTTATTCTTTATTCCTAAATAATATATCTTCCTGAATCAAATCTTCCATTATATTAGCCCAAGATAATTTACTGCTTGAAGTAAAGTCCAGATGGGGACCTTCCCCAATATATATCGTATATACTAGGATCAACATGTTTCTTGGTGTCTCTTTCAGATCTCACTGCTTGCAAGGTCAGTCCTAAAATTATCTCTTCAACATTAATTTTTCAAATACTTATAACTGTCTTCCAGGTCCCTGTTTAACAGGTAAATGAGACTATTCTTTGTTCAGATTTCTCCTTTCATACTGGATAAAATAGTTCTCATGACATATCATAAGGGCTGTGGTACTCCCTAAGTTACCTTCTAAATTTCTAAATTTCTTTGAGGGATATATTAATTTATTTTTATATTATTTGCCATCCAGGATCTGCTGAATGGCTTTACAAATTGATTAAACAAATCAATATTCAGGTGACAAATATATGTAATCATACATCAATGAATTCAATTTGTTAAGTTAATGGGCAACTGTGCCTTTATGATTGTGACTATTTCTTCTTCTTTTACTGCAAATATTTAGCTCAAAATTGTCCATATTTGATGTATCTCTCCAGAGTGGGTTTTTCAGCAACAGAATTCATGAACTGAGGCAATTCTGCCCGTGTCATAGTATGTCCAGCTGGACCAGGTCTGCCAGTAAAATGCAAATTAATAAAAGGCGCAACCTTCTGACCTTGCATAAAAATGTGAATTGTCTCAGGATGATCTTCTCAATGAGAAAAAAAATGTTTTAATTACTCAAAATGCTTTAGGTAATACTTTTAATGAGGCTTATACGGTATTGTTTGCTGAGACTTATTTTGCTCTGATTTTAATCTATACCTATTTTCATACAATTATCTCCTTGTATATGGAACAAACCCGATCATTTCTAAATAAAGCCTGGAAGTGATTTGTAACATCACAACAGTGTGTTCTCAGTGTTCAGTGCCAGACCAGATAAACTGCATTCCAATGTAACATATTATCAGAAACAAAGACAGACTGTATAGTGAGGGGAAAAAACACATTCTCTGTCTCAGATTTTTATAGCACGGATTTGTCTTCCTTTCCTTTATCAAATCATTTAGGGACCAAGAGCTTAATCAGAACTAGAGAAAAGTGAAGAAATTCAATCTCTCTAGCCTTCCAACCACCAATCGATCTTTCTTGTTGTTCCACATGCACCAGCACACATACACACTTAGCCATGACCTAGTTAACCTTTTCTGAGCTTGGAAACTAAAACAAGGTGGGCCCTCCTAAGGAAATCCTGGGGCCACAAACTAAACTGAAAAATTAAAAATCATCCTAGAAAGACAGTGGCAGCCCAGTTCCATAATGCTGTCAGAAAAACTTTATAGATATGTCTATAAATTAAGTTTGGCTAGAAGAGCTTTATTTATTTATTTTTACCTTCTACAATGGCTTCTTTCCTAACATATATTGCAAACAGGGATGTGGCATAGCACACCATCTGTTGATACTTTGCCAAAATGCAGGGAAAACACCAGTATATTTCACAGCTTGGAAATTCCTGGGTAAGAATACACATTTCATAATAATAATAAAAAAATAAAAGTAATAAAAAAACAACAACCCTGGCTTCCAGCTTTTGTAGTTAAGAGACATAAACCACAGAAGAAGCAGTGAAATGTGGGTATGAAACAAAGGTGGTATTCAGCAGGGTCTAACCAGTTCTGGAGAACTGGTAGCAGAAATTTTGAGTAGTTAGGAAAACCAGCAAATATCACCTCTGACTGGAGATTTTACAGTATCCTTCCCCTGTCACACCTACCAAGCCATGCCCACAGAACCGGTAGTAAAAAAAATTTGAATCCCACCACTGTTATGAAACATTCTCTTGTAAACAAGAAAAACTTTCTGATTTGGCAGCCTTGATATAGATCTAAGAATCGGCTTTCCCAAACACAGAGAACAATTATTTCTATTTACTGAGACCAAGAAACTCTATTCCAAACTTCCAGCTGAGTAAGGCCAATCAAAGTTGGGCTTGGCTCTTATACTATGCTTCTAGCAGTATCATAAGAGCTTTGCTGAAGTAATAGACTTAGCACCTAGTCTGTCTAAGAGAGAGATTTATCTTTGTGTAAATAATCCATGACACTTCAACTGTAACTTGCTTGCCAGAGCAAAATGTGAACTTCCCAATCATATCCCCTCTAAGTTATGAACTATTAAGCATTTAAAATGATTATAGAAAACTTAATGCATCTCTTTGGCATTTGGAGTGGAACTCACTATAAACATATGTACAGGTGTGGGATTCAAATGTTTTAACAAACGGTTCTGTGGGCATGGCTTAGTTGGTGGGTGTGGCTTGGTGGTCATGTTATTGGCTGGGCGTGGCCAACTCAATATCACTCACATCGAGGTACCCATCTCCTCACATGGTCTCTCATGACTGTGGGGATGCTGCAACAGTTGTAAGTGTGAAAAATGGTTATAAGTCACTTTTTTCAGTGCCATTGTAACTTTAAATGGTCACTCCACACAAGCAAAGTACCAGCAAAGAAGGAAAAAAAAAACCTCCAGAGAGGTTCCTGAGACAGGAAATCTAGTCCTGCCAAGAATGTAATAAGGGTTAACAGAGAGGCAGTTTCTCTAAGTAACACCAGAATGTTTCCTTCTTGCCTTCCTTACAGGATTAGGCCAGTAATTTCTTCTAACAACTGGTTCTCCGAACTGCTTAGAAAGTTAACAACCGGTTCTAGCGAATAGGTGCAAACTGGTAGAATCCCACCCCTGCAAATGTAGATCTTGTATTTTGTGCAGTTAACCCTGGTTCATCTCCATTTCACTTTTCACACCTCATGTCTTTTTCCCCATTTGCTGTCTCTGCTAGGTTATGCATATCTCTCTAAATACCAAGTTCGCTTATGCATTTTCCCAAATTAAGTATCTTACTCATCTGTTGGAGTGTCAAACCAAGTCTGACACATTGATAACCTATTCAAAGAGAAAAAAATAGTCCCAAGGAGTCTTCAGAATAATAGAATTAACATCTGGACTAAAAAAAACAACCCATTTCTAAATTTACAAATAGCAGTAAAGCCAGGTATTAGTGAAAAACTGGAATTATTCCAAATTATTCTAATAGTAATATTTTAAACAGTATTCTCTTTCTGTATAATACTGAAATTTGTGGAAGAGCATACAAGGCCTATATTATTATTACCTGTGGGAGCCTGTGTCTATTCATTATCAATTGGATTTCCATTTTTCTTTATGAATATCATAATTGTTTATCCAGTTTATGAAGCCTTTAAAATGTCAATAGTTACCTTGCAAGCAAACTCAATGGCTGAGATATACTGAATGGCCTCATTGGTTCGTATATTACTGTCAGTTAGTCCCAACAACCACTGAAGTCTAGAGTTTGGGAACAAAAACTGACCTTAGAACAATCACAAATTATTAGTTACAGGTAACTAAGATAGAACTGGATCTTATTTACACAATATTTGTAAACTTCTCCTGACTAGCATTCCCACTGGCATTCAGGGGCTAAAATTGAATACAATTATTATAATCCTTCATATTAAAACTGTTGACAATGCTTCCGAATTGCTAAATTGCATACAAATTGATTAGTGTATTATATGATATTTTAAATGCATATCTGTAAGTCACCTAGAGACTCCTTAGTGAAATGGGCAGCATAGAAGTCTAATAATAAATAAATAACATTTACAGAGATTCCATACCAGCTTCTAATAGCCTTCGGCATCATGTAATAGTAAATATAGAGACTACACAGAAAAAAAAAATCCATGTGCTAAATTAATTTCAAACGTAGCATCCACTGCATAGAGAATCCTTTCATATACAAGGATTTTACCAATGAACATAAAGGTGATGGCATCTAATTATTGTATTATTGCTGTCATGTTGTAACAAGGGGTATCTCAGTTTTAAGCACATTAGCTTGGAATGGCTCCCATATACACTTATTTTGCCAAATGCTTCAGCCAAAAGCATTTAGTTTTCACCTGCAATAAGCCAAGTAGTAGATTTAGACATTCAGTTTTTAATTGTTTTGCTGATCTTCCTGCTGGTTGTTGGCCTCTCATTAAAAAAAAATGCCACCCAGCAGTGTGTGGGCTTGATGTCAAGGATGGTATGTACATCTCCCATCTGGTTCTATAATTACCTTCAATCAACATCACCAGAAGAATGTTAATGGATTATATGTAAACACAAAATCTTTTATGTTTACCTAGCAAACATCTGGAGAGGAAGCTTTGGATAATCACTTTTTGCTGGAAACTCATTGGTGGAATTATTAGGAGTTACACTAGGAAGACACTGGGAGTGGCTTACTTGGGGCAGCACCAGAATTCATAAGGAAAGTAAACATTTGGAATAACTGTGTACAAATGGGATAGAGAAGAATGAAATACATACATATATACCAAAAAATTCCTGATGGAATTTCAAGGTAATATCAGAACAAGTTATTACTATTCCTCATTTGTTTGTTTGTTTTTGTTTGCAAATCTTACAGTGAGCTAAGCAATGTTGATATAAGATATGCCAGATTTCTTTTTCTATTTATCCATTTTATAAGTTTTGATACTCTAGTTTCATCCATTTTATTGTTCATTCTTTTGCTTTTCATTGATATTCATCAATAATTAAAAACCTGTCATTTATTTGGATATTTGTTGTTTGTTTTCATTTGGCATTGTTTTCAACAGCAAGATTTAAACACTATCATAGCGTGTAATTTTGGAATTTTTGTTTTGTACAGAAATAGTATACATATACATGGTTTTCCCTTGTTTGTCATTATATGTGTGATGTAATATATACTATGTTCCATAAAGAATATCATACCTGCCATACTATAGTGCAGTGGTGTAATATAATAGCTGCTATATAGAATGGAACTGATCAAAGGAAGGTTCTCTAATTCTAATATTCTAATATGTAATTTGGGTAGTTGCATGATTATCATAAAAAGTTAACTAGAAGAAAAATCCACAGATAAGTATCCCTTTAAAAGTCAATTTAGTAAATATTTAATAGAGAAAAACAATCTTCGTTGTTTAACTTTGTAGTTCTTCAGCATGTGTATAACTATTAAGAGCAAACACCAACAGTAAAAAAGCGCTGAGCAGATTCAGATATTTCATAGTGGTGATGTTTAAAATATTTTGCAGTGCGTTGGAGTGTATGTCAGAAAAAATATCAGGACCTCTATATTGTTTCAATTGATGCAAAATGCATGAACCTGAACAGAAAACCAAAATGGCTAAGACCAGGATAACAATTCCAGTATCAAATTCAATAAAATTAAACAAAACAACAAGCAAGCTTAGTGACCAGGACTTATGAGGAAATTGAAGTTTTACTATTACAACTCATGGAAAAAAGCAGAGGTGGGGAGATTTCCTGGGACATTGTCATCATAGACTGGCTAGTCATTTTCTCTGCACCATTCACTTAAAAATAAGGATAGGTGTTATCAGAGATATTTTTTAATGACTGGAAGTGAATGTACCTTCCAAGCAAGAAAAATCAAACAAACTGACTTTAAAGAAAGAAATGGCCGTCTAAAGACAGCACCGCAAAAAAGGAGGAGCTGAAGATTGCAGCGAACAAGAGCCAGCGGGTAAGACCAGCTCTTTGAAACTTTTCTGAACAAGGAGATGACAAGGAGATGATCCACAAGTGCTCCAGAAAGCTGCCACAAGACAGTTCATCAGCCTAGGACACAAGGGAATAGCCATTTATTTATTTATTTGATTTGTCAATTGCTTACAAGATAATAGATATAAGTATAAACATGAATAAGAATACAGGAAATAGGTACGAATAAATGGGGACAATAGGACAGGGACGGTAGGCACAATGGTGCATTTATGCATGCCCCTTTCAGACCTCTTAGGAATGGGGTGAGGTCAATAGTGGTTAGTTTGAGGTTAAAGGAGTAGGGGTTAGATGATGTAACAAGAGAGTCAGGTACTGCCTTCCAGGCATTGACCACTCTGTTGCTGAAGTCGTACTTTCTGCAATCAAGTTTGAAGCGGTTTACATTGAGTTTGTATCTGTTGTGTGCTCTTGTATTGTTGTGGTTGAAGCTGAAGTAGTCATTGACTGGTAGGACATTGTAGCAGATAATTTTGTGTGCTACGCTTAAGTCTAACTGTAGGCGGCATAGTTCAAGGTTGTTTACTGCTTTTCACCTATTACGCACATCTTTTATAAATAAGACTTATTTTATTGCAACGCTGGGAATTGTTTTCATTCCCAGCTGGAATTAATCTCAAACAGTCCCCTGAGATAAGCACACATCTTTCAGTTCTGTAAAATGCTGCCAATAACAGAAGTATCAAATGAACTAGAAAAAAAAACCAACTGAAGTACAAAGAGCTTCAAGAATGAATCTGAACCAAACAAACTACTTTGCTTCCTGCAAAGGTTTCATCATCTTTACTTGACCTTTATACCTTATGGGAGGGGCAATCACCTCCCAGTCTTACTCCCGAGTCACCCCTTTTGTTTCAGCTGCTCTCTCCTTCAAGTAGCTCTGCGCACACACGCACTGAGAACAGGCTCCCCTGGGTCCTCTGCCTCACTGCTGCCAGATTCCGGAGGCTCTGGAGACAGCACCCCATTCGCAGATGGTCCTGGCCCCATCTCTGCATCGGACGCGGGACCTTTATTCGAGTTCTCCCCAGACTCCCTGACTGGTCCCCATTCTTCCCCACTGTCCAATTCCACTGCCGTCTGCACCAGCTGCCAGTGAACCCCAACAATTAGGAACCCTTAGATCAACAGGTTTCACAGCAGCACATGGGATTCCCTCAATATTTTTTTTTAAAAAACCCTACAAGTTTATGAATTTTAATGGGCGGGGGGAATAAAGAGCAAAAGAATAATTAAAACATTGATTTTAGAAAGTTACAAATAGACTAAGGGTCCAGAGAAATTTGAAATAAAATTTTGGAATTAATTTTAAAGTTATCCTTTCTGTGGGAAAATGATTTATTTGAATTTTTTAAAAAAGATAAGTTAAAATTTGAAAAATTGGGCAGTGGAGGGAACTAACATTACAATTAAAAGAGAAAAACATTAAACTTTATTTACAATTACAGAATGTAACAAAATATTCTAATACTGAAAATAGTGTTGGAAGGACACTTTTGAAAAGTGGAGTCAAAAGTTAACAATGTCAACAGCAATATCTGCTCCTGTGAACAGACTGTGTCAAAAAAATGTAATGGAAGAGAAACAGGTTGTATCTGACAAGACAGAGACTGAGTTGAAAGTGTGTTTACAAATGACAGGTTACAAAAATGACATCGAAAAACATGTTACACTAGACTAGACAACAAAAAATAATCTGGCTGTTTTAATAATTAAAAGGGAAATACAAACAATAAAGCAAGAGTGTGACCCAAATAATTGTGCTATATTAGCAATAGCACTTAGACTTATATACCACTTCACAGTGCTTTATAGCAGTTGTCGCCAACCAGTGGGCTGGGGACCACTGGTGGTCCACGAGAAAATTTTGGTGGTCTGCAGAGAAATGTCACCCCCAAAGCAATTAATCCAGGTTGCATGGGAAGATAAGGCTGCACCACCCACAAGGCCTGCGGCAACACAAGGCTTGTGTTGCTTGCATTGCGAACAACATGAGTAGTGAGAGGAAGGGCAGGGGGCAACTTGCCCCACTCACCCCACGTGCCTGGACTGGCCACCAGGCTGCTCCTTTCCTCTTCTTTCTTCTGCTTTTGGCTGCATGCAAGGAAAGCAGCAAAAGTCTTTCTTTCTCTCCCCCAAACTCCGCCAGAAATTAGTCTTTGGGACCCTGCAAGAGATCCTGCTCCAAGAGGCTGTGCCAGCAAAGACTCATTTCTGGTGGAGTTTGGGGGGAAGAGAAAGAAAGACTTCTGCTGCTTTCTTTGCATGAAGCCAAAAGTCTCTCTTTCTCTTTCTCTCCCCCTGAGAACAGAGCTGGAGACTGGAGAATGATCGATCAGTAAGAAAATGGGTGGGGAATTTTCCTGCAGACTTTTGGGGGGATTTTCCCAGGGTCTCTTCTGCTTTCTGCAGAGACCCTGGGAAAACATCAGCAAGCCACCGTCAGTCAAAATTCATATTAGTGGTCCGCGGGATTTAAAATTATGAGTTTGATGGTCCCTGAGGTCCAAAGGTTGCCGACCCCTGCTTTATAGCCCTCTCTAAGTGGTTTACAGAGTCAACATATTGCCCACAACAATCTGGGTCCTCATTTTACCAACCTAGGAAAGATGGAGACTGAGTCAGTCTTGATCTGGTTAGGGTCAGGGTTAGGGTTAGTATGTATGACAGAGAAATGCGAGGACGGTTGCACTGTGTTTGATATCTATATTTGTAAACAATAAAAATATACTTTAAAAAACACTGCGCCACCACAGCTCTTATTGGATTTATAAAAGAGGGTTGTTAAAAGTTTTGTAGAATCTTATGAGAAGGGAGAAATAAAAATGAAAAGAAGTCAAGTTTGATGATATTATTTGAATGGACTAAAGACAGAAATTATTAGGAAAGAATATAAAGTCGATTTATTTCATCAAGGTTAAAATAGATACGTTGTCATTTTAGTAACTCTTAAACATCAACATAATCCAAAGGAGAGCATCAAAATAACAACACATAATAATCACAACACATAACTGCTGGCACAACCAGGCAGTTTCAACTTTCAACCACCCTATGGAATAACTGGTTTGGCGATGTTTCTGGTGCCTCCACTGAGGACTATTTGACAAAGTCAGAGCCATTCTTTTGTGCCTTTGAGTCACTTTTTCTGACTTCTGTAGCCCCTAAAGTTTTCTTGGCAAGTTTCTTCAGAAGTGCTTTGCCATTGCCTGAGAGAGAGTGACTGACCCAAAATCACCCAGCTGAGTTTGAGCCTAAGGCAGGTCTAGAACTCATAGTTTCCCAGTTTCTGGCCTGATGCCTTAACCACTACACCAAAGTGGCTATCATTCAGGACAACCACTATAGAAAAACACAATTCATGAGCTCCCACTAACCTCATCTCTTGTGGAAAAAGTAGTTTCCATATTCCAACCATTATGAGTAAATGGAGGGATGGTATATCTTGTCCCATATATACTTTTTCAGGAATTTCAGTGAATATATGAGAGCCTTCTCTCTATTTTTCTCTCTTCAGAAATAAAGAAAGTCAGCTTGAGTCCAGATTTTTATAGCTGAGAGAGAACCATGTAATTTATTTGCTGATTCTCTTATGAAGGATCATTAAAAGAAGAAGACGAAGACTTTAGCCTTTTTTCAATTATTTTTCCCTTGGCTGAAATTTTCACACTGTGTGTATCTTGTCTCCCTTTTTATGGTTATTTCTCTAGAAGACTGTGGGATGTAACAAGGGAATATACCATAAAGGAACTTTTTTCACAATTTTCTTTTTTTTAAATCAGGAGCTGTGAGTAGCCAGGGAGGCTGGAGAGGGAGAGAAAAATATTAATAGAAAGATAAAAATAAAGTGAGAACAGCAGCTCCTTCTACCACCTCCTAACAAAGAGTATCATTTTTTACCAAACTGGAATGGAAATTCTAAACATCCCCTAGACTGAATTAAGAAAGAAAAACTTATTTTACAGGGGAAGAAAACTTTAGGAACAACATTGGTGAAAAATTGAGTTAACTCACTTCCTTTTTCTTTTTTCCCTATATATCAAAAGTAACCTTTGAGTTGTGTGCGTGTGTGTGTGTGTGTGGGTATGAGTGTGTGGGTATGTGCATGCGTGTGGGGTTTTTTTCATTTTTGTATATGATTTATTATTGATACAGATTCTATTTTTTAGTTTTTTCTTTCTGTTTTCCCCCATCACTTGAAAGGTTCCAGACATATAGGAAACATATTAACAATAAAAGTAACAGACATAATGGATGTTTCTTTGTTGAATATTTCAAATGTCCATGAAATACCCTGACCTTCGATCCAATAATACACACACACACACATATGATATTGATTGAGCAATTCTGAGGTCCTCTTGCAGTCACAGGAACAGGAAATGTGGGAAACTGCATATGATCTAACTTTTTTCTATGCACTTACAGAAGATATAGCACTATAATATCTGCAGTATTTGAAATATCCCTGTCAGGACTGTCGATTTAGATTGCCTTGGAAAAGGTCTGAATTACAGAAAATGTCAAAATAATACACGTCTTTTCAAAATACCAAATGTCTTCGGTAATTCCAATTACATGTCCAAGTCAGGTCAAGCTTGGGGTTATCCCTATGAAGACATGCACAATTTGGCTAGCTTTACAGATAAACCCTGGCACAGCAAAATCAATCAATCAGTCAATCCGTCAGTCAGTCAATCCGCCAATCGGTCTGTCAGTCTGTTGGATCAGTCTGTCACTTATTTCTGCCATTAGATTCTGCTCTTATTCCCTCAGAATTGATTAAAGGGGGGGGGGGAGGAAAAACGGATGCTCAAGAGCTTCATGAGCCTAATTATGATAAACAGCCTCCATCACCGTTAATACCCAGCCATTAATCCCCAGATGGAGCTGTAGAAATGTCAGGACTGGAAATGTCAGTTCTATACGAGGACATGGCAGGCAGTGAAGTGGGACTGAGGCTTCAGCACACCAAGGGAGACCCAACCCAGCCCTGTGTGATTGCACACGGAGCTTGGACTTGGGGCAATGGAGCCCCGAGCTTTGTTTTTCCATTGGAAATTCAAGTTAGGTTTTTTTTTGTAAAGGATGAAGAGACTGTTCTTTGGAGAAAAGCAAAGAACAGGATCCAAGGCACAACACAACAAAGGATAAATGAACCTTAAAAAAAAAAAAAAAAGCATTCCCCCCAAATAGTTGCTATTTTTCAAACGCAGCATAGAAGCAGAGGTCTAGGAAGGCGGTGGAGGATTCTAAATGAGGCTTGCATTGCCCCCACACTCCTGGGTCAGCCCATGACTGTCAGAAAGATGCCAGATGAGGCTCCCTTTCATGTGTTCCTTTTCTATTCTCTTCCCCACAGCCATGTATTAAGGCAGCAAATGCTAAATATATGATATAGTTAGAATGAGGGGACAGACAGAAGCTCTTTACCTGTAAGAAGAAAAGTAAATATTTGCACCAAACACACTGAGATGAACAGGGGATGGTCAGGTGTAGCCTGATCTGAAAAGATCACAGAATTAAGAGGATCTTCTTCCGGTGTCCGTTCATGATAAAGAAAGCCCTAACAGACAAGGTTGAATGACTCTGGTTGTTCAGAAAAGCCCCTTGTCCCAATTGCCTAAATCCTCACTCTGGCTTCTGTGGAGTCTTTTTAATCACTTTATATAAATAAGGCTGGCTGGAATCTCTTTGTGCCTAAATAGCAAATAAGACTTTTCCGCAAGGCTGAAATGCCTAAGCGTAGCTCAGTCAAGTGCCGACTCTGGACAGCAATCAGGAGATGCCAAATATGAGCTTTTCTTCACACCGTTTTTGCGGAGTGGAAACAGGTCTTCTCCTCTCCCATTCCCCTGGTGGTTGCCTGGAAACTAGATGTCAAAAGAATGAGCAAGGGCTTATATTCAGCTACCCTGATTATGCACAGAGAAAGCATCAATACAAGACTACCAGCCTTTGATGGCATCTGGCAGGATGCATCTTGTCTGCAGTGTATCTTTCCCTCATGAAGGGAACCAGATCCTGACCACGGAAAGAGGTCTGAAAACTCTGTCAGATACAAGAGCAGAAAAGGGCTGCATGTGAAGGAAGAAATGCGTGAGGGAAGATTGTGAAGGCCATCCTCTTCCTTTCAGGCAGCCTTTAATGTTTAACATCCTCACCTGCATCAACAAGAGAATTTCCCCCCCCGCCCCGCCAAGGTTGTGGATTTGCAGATAATGAGCAGGACTGAGGATGCAGTAAATTTTATTTTCAGTACAAACCATGCATTTGGAATTCCATCTTGAAATTTTAAGATGCTAGAATGGAGCCTCTCTTAATGTTTCTGTCTTCTCCTTCCCGTCTCCATGAAGACTGAACTGAAACTTTCTGCCTCAGAAATGCTGGATGGCAAAGAATGATCATTGATGAAAAAGGGGGAAAATAGATAGTTGAAGGCGTCAAAGCTTGTTTAGATGGAATTTCCTGTCATATAAACAGCCTCTTTTGAAATCTGTTTTTCTTTGCAACTATTAAAAGCACTGACTGCCTTCCCCCATACCAGTGATGGGATTCAAATATTGTTGCCACTGGTTCGGTGGGTGTGGCTTGGTGGGCACACTTTGCGCGTGTGCACACACTTTGCGTGCACGCATGCCAAACGCGCACTTTGCGGAGGCACAGAGGCGTTCTAACTCACCTCCTGCAAGATTGCACGATCCCGATCGCTTCAGCAGCTGCGCACGGCACTCTTCCGTGCTGCGCAAAGCAGCTGTGCTTCAAATTCAGCAGATAAAAGTGAGTATGGGAGCCCAGGCAGCCAGGTGGGCCCAACAGCAGAGCGGTGGAGAAAACCGGTTCAGTCTCCACTGCTCATCACTCCTACTGGTTCGCCAGAACCGGGCCGAACCGGTCGAATACCACCACTGCTCCATTCATTATCTCAATCTTAAGAACTCACTAGAGAAACATTTCCAGTAGAAATGATCATTTGTGTTCTCCTTGCCCTTTTATACAAGTAGTCCTCAATTTACAACAGTTTGTTTAGTGACTGTTACAACAAAGTTGTTGGGCAACAAAGTTACAACATCAGTGAAAAAAGTGACTTATGACTATTTTTCACACTTAGGACTGTTGCAGCAATCCCATGGTCACATGATCAAAATCCAGATGCTTGGCAGCTGATTCATATTTATGACCGTTGCAGAGTCCCAGGGTCATGGGATCCCCTTTTGTGACCTGGTCACAACACTAATTCAGCTGAGAAGTCTAGCATAATGGCAGACACAATTTATGAAGCCTGTATGATAGACAGGCCAGTAGATTTGACTGTAAATGCTGTGGTGACTGATAGGAATACAATACAGGGGGAATTCCAGTTTGGGCTTCTTCAGCGACGGACCAAAATCGCGATCGTCCGCGGTTTTGATCCGTGCTCACCGCTGGAGTGCCCTGAGCTGCCCGGTTTCAGGGCTGAAGCCACCCCGTAGAGATGAAGAAGGGGGAGCAATCAGCGGGGTTGAGGAGAGCTGCATCTCTCCTGCTCGGCTGGCCATTACTCCCTTTCCCAAAGACGGTTGCAGCGGTGGTCAGAAATGGCCACCTCAAAGAAGAACCCAACCAGACAAGATTGTGCAGGAGGAAGTTTAAAGGAGAAAGTTTAACTGACTGGGTTGAATGGAGAACATCTATTTAAGGTATCTGGAACCTGAATTTTAAAGACTAATACTATTCCTAAAAAAGTTTTTAAGCTACGAAAGAAAGGGAAAGGAAACGGAATTGGCTTTTTTCCCTCTAACATCGACAGTTTTAACTGACTTGGAACATTAAGAAGAAGAGATTCAAATAAGAAATTGATACTAATCCACTTTGACATTAATAGGCTATTTCTAGCTGAAAATAAAGTGTCAAAGGGATAAAGATTCTTGGATAATTTAAAAACTTCCTTTAAAAAAAGAAAGAAAGCAGCGGAGGGAAAAGGGAAAAAAGAGGGTGGAATCTGGAAAATGGAGGAGACCACCTGGAATTGATAGTGGAATTTTAACAAGGCTTGCAAAAGATACAAAGTCCCTGGAAAGAGAAAGTGAGAAAAGAAGCAAGAAACAGTTTTGGATTATTGGATGATTCCTGGAACTTTGGATGGAGGATCCTAATGAAACAAAATAAAATCAATTGGGGGTTGTTTAAATTTTTTTAAAATGGCATCACTCCTTGAAGAGTTAAAAATGAGACTTAAAGAACACAAAGAAGAAGCACAAGACAGAAGAGGATCTTTTGGTTTCATATTTCTATTTTTAGAAATGGAGATCTTGAGCTATGAAAAACAACAAGAAACGCTGGCAGAACGAGAAGGGTGGGACAACGAAGAAGCCATCTTTAATGTCCAAGCAATTTTAAGCAGGGTAAAAAAGGGAAAGTGGGAAAAGGGAGTTAAAAACTTAAGCACTGAAGCAACAACCAAAAAAAAGAGTAATTTGAAAAGTAATCATAATATCAGGAAGAAGCAGAAGGGAGGATCACAGAAGGGAGAATCAGATAGAAAAGGGAATAAAAAGGGGAGGGAGAAGAAGAGAGGGAAGAGGGAAAGGAAAAGAAGCTACAAAAGACAGAAACAAGATATAGAGGTGCAGAAAAAACGTACAAGAATTAAAGGTATAAACCTATTTAAAAGACACAGAGACAATGGTTAAAATTTAACTTAAGGAGAGGATTCTGCAAGGGTGCATGGGATAGCATTGTTATATTAGAAATAGAAAAGGGTTAGAAAATAGGTTAGATGATTAAAGTGATAGAAAAAATTTCTATTGATGTGTAGTGGAATATTTGTAAAGAGAATAAGGCTCTCAATTATTTAAAAAGAATGTTTAAACAAACTGAAAAGAAACATGGAAGATTTTTATCAGTTGACAAGATGAACTTGAATAAGAATAATAACTTTATTGACTACTGTTAATAACTATTGTTTGATTTTTTTATTTAAAGACAGTAATAAGTAAAATATGAAATATAGAAGATTAAAGTGAAAGACAACTGATATTATTAGGTAATGGTTGTTAAAAGAAATAGAAATGTAAAAGATTGTTATTAATATTAATGGCAGAGCTGTACTTGAAGAGAATAATTATTCCATTTACTATTGTTATACATATATACACAGATATATATACATATATACTTTTTTCTTTTAAGAATTTAGTGTGTATTTTAAGGGAATGTACCAAGCAGAATTCGATTGAAAATAGGTATGTGTTATAAAATAGAGGTTAGAAAATGAATGTTATAACTGTAAAGGTGTAACTTAAATTTTTAAACAAGATTTGAAAAAAGATACAAAGGTGTTACACTCCAGTCTAGTAATTACAGGGGAAAATTTGTTTAATGAGACAAGATAATATGAAATTGTAAACAGGAGAGACGAAAGTATAAAAACATTGAATAGAAAGATTTTAAAAATTAGAAAAAGATATGTAATGAATTAAGAAAGGAATGAGATAATTTAAAATAAGGCTATAGGAAGTAAAGAAAGGGAAAAGCTATTGAAAAATTGCGAAAATAGTTATAAGATATGGATTAGATTGTATAAGATAAATATGTATTAAGTTTATGTCTGTATGGAGAAGTGATACCACGCTGTTCTCAAAAAAAGATATTTTATTTGTATTTGTATGTTTTGTGAAAACTTAAATAAAACTTTTATTTAAAAAAAAAGGAATACAATACAGAGGTATTCCCCAAACCCCAAAACTTTAACCTTAGACTGTCTACTATTGACCTCACCCCTTTCCTAAGAGGTCTGTAGGGGGCGTGCATAAGTGCACCAACATGCCTACTGTCCCTGTCCTACTGTTCCCTTTTATTCGTATTCATTTCCTGTATTAATAATCATGTTTATACTTACATTTATTACCTAATACATGCTCGACAAACAAATGAATAAATAAAAATAAAAATATTTTTTCTCTTGGTTTTGCAAGGCAAGGTGGTCTGGTTTTACTTAGCACTGTTAATTCTACACACTTGTTTTATTCTTGGCACATACTAAAGTTGTACAAATATACCACTTGTCAGGCTACAGAACTTTTTCCCGTTGAATTAGCAAGAATGAACTTCTGAGAACCAAACGTATCAAAAGGAATCCTTTATTGAGATGAGACAATTCATGTAGGAGTTCAAAGCAACGTCTGAGGTACCTCAGGCATACAGGGATACATAAGGGAGTTTGGAACCGCTCCCCTTATCTTGATGTGTATTTAGAGAAACAAAAGCCAGTATGTTAATTCCCCTCCCACCCCTTCTGTAGGAACGATCTTTCTCACAGTTTCCCAGGACATACCTAATTTCCCCCCCACCCCCTTTTCAGAACGAACTTTTTCCAGAGATTCCCCAGATACATCTCACTATGGAATTTTTATGATCTTCTCATCTCCTGGCTGTGCCCCTCGGAGGTGATAGGTTCTGGCCATCTGGCTTTTCTCCCTCCATTGTATCATGTGTGGGTTATACAAATTTGATATAAGGTTAGATATATTCAGGTTACATCAAGAAAGGATTTCTTTATCAGCCCCCCCCCTTTTCTTCTTCCACTGAAGAAATGACAGATACACGGATCTGACATCCTGCCCTCCTTAAAAAACAGATAGGTCTACCTGGAAAAACAAAAATCATTCATTACATTTGCAATTCAGGATGGTTTATCAGGGTATTTTAGGTGGAACGTATGTAGTAATGTGGGTGCTTTTACATGTCGTTTGGCTACCCACTCATTTTCTGAGGAAGGAGTTTCCAAGCTACTAAATATTGTGTGGATCCATGATGAGAGCGTGAATCAAGTATATCTTTAATTTCGCAAAGATTATTTTGAAGACTTAAATAAAATTGTGTTGAAGTATATATGGCAAGGCAAGAAAGCGAGAATAAAATTAAAACTTTTACAAGATGCTAGAACTAGAGGAGGATTTGGCCTTCCTAATTGGCAGTTGTACTATCAAGCTGCAAATTTGATGTGGGCCTAAGAATGGATAACATTAAGAAAGACTAGATTGTTGACATTAGAAGGACATGATTTACTACTGGGCTGGCATGCTTTTCTTGTGGTATAAGGGAACTAAATTGCAGGGCTATTTTAGAAGGCATTACATACGGGAGTCTTTATGGTTGAACTGGGAGAAAATTAAGAGACAATGTTATTTGAAAATCCCAGTTTGGTTATCAACTATTGAAGCTTTTTCTTATCCTATAACATATAAGGAGGAACAAACAGTTAGATATGGGGAAATATTGGATGAAAAGGGTAAACTTAGAAAGATGCAAAATTTAGAAGAACAAGGTATAAAGATGAACTGGTTTTCATATGCGCAAATACACTCAAGGTATCTTAAAGATTCTAAAACAGAGGGATTTTATGATAAATTGACTGACTTAGATAGGATTTTGACAGGTACTGATGAAAAAGTGATTAAAAAATTATATAGTTATTTGTTGGAAATTAAACTAGAAGAAGAACAAGTTAAAGAAACGATGATTGCTTGGGGGAAGAATTTTGGATATGGGATTGATTTGGAGAAGTGGCAAAAATTGTGGTCTCAAAATTATAAAATGACAATGTCAACAGCATATAAAGAAAATTTGTATAAGATGTTTTACAGGTGGCATTTTCCCCCGACAAGAATAGCAAGTATGTTCAAGAATAAATCCGAAAAGTGCTGGAAATGTCATCAGATACCTGGCTCATATTTCCATATGTGGTGGACTTGTGAGGACGCTAGAAAATATTGGACTAGAATTCGCATATGGTTGGAAAAAATGACAAAGAAACACATAGATTTGAAACCAGAGATTTTTTTATTGGGAATCTTACCTGATACATATAATAAAAATTTGAAGTATTTGATTGTAAATGTATTAACAGCGGCTAGGATTGTATTTGCTAAAAATTGGAAGAGTGAGAAAATACCATCAGAGGAAGAAATTATTAAGAAAATATTGGAATGTGCTGAAATGAGTAGATTGACATTTGAAATTAGAGAACAAGAAGATAAACAATTCTATGAAGTTTGGGACCTTTTTTATCAATGGCTAGACAATAAAATATAATAATAGAATATTTAGAAACTTAGGAAATAATGAATATATATTTCTTTTTTTTTTTCTTTTTCTTTGATACTATCTTTATAAAATTTTATTAAGAATAGACTTGGCATGACTTTATGATTTGTTATAAAACAAACTAAGTAAATTATAGTTATCTCGTTAAAGTATGAATTAATAAAATTATAGTTAAATGATTGTTTAATAATGATATTAGGCTATATAATTGTTGATTGATAATATGAGCTATTATGTAATATAACTACAATGGAGACTATGAAATGGATGCACAAAAAAAAGTGGTAAACCAACCGATACACTGTTTGTAAATTTATGAAGGAGGATGTTGTTTTTATGTTTTATGTTCTATGTTTTATGTGTTTTTGTTTGTTGTTAAAATCAATAAAACTTTTTCTCAAAAAAAAAAAAAAGTATATCTCTAATTTCAAAATGTTGTTCCCCATGTACCATGATGGGGGTTGGAGGTGTGAGAAAGGGGAGTCTGAGGTTTGACGTGATCTCTAGTTTGAGCAAGCTACAGTGAAATACTGGATGAATCTGCCTAAGTGTTTTTGGAAGTCGAAGCTCTACCATCACAGGGTTAATAATTCTGGATATGGGGAATGGGACAATGAATTTTGGTGCTAATTTCTTAGTGGGTTGTAATGATTTTAAGAATTTTGTGGACAAATATACACGGTCCCCAATCTTGAAAGATTTAGGTTCACAACGTTTTTTGTCTGCTTGAGTTTTGTAAACTGCTCTAGCTTCCTGTAAAGATAATCTTACCATTGGCCACATGGCTTGTAAGTTATCAATCCACTCCTTAAGGGAGGGGATTTCAGGTTCTTTGGTGGGTAGTTCCAGCATGGGGTTGAATTCTTGGCCCGTGGCTACCTGGAATGGGGTGAACCCTGTGCTACTATGGACTGAGTTATTGTATGCTACCTCTACAAAAGGAAGAAGGTCAGTCCAATTGTCCTGTTGGTAATTAATAAAACATCTTAAATATTGTTCTAATACGCTGCTCACTCTCTCTGTCGATCCGTCAGTCTGGGGGTGATTTCCTGATGACAACCCCTGGGTGGAGCCTAATAGGTTTAAAAATGCCTGCCAAAATTTGGATGTGAACTGAACACCCCTATCTGAGATAATCCGTTGGAGGGCTCCATGAAGACAATAAATGTGTATTAGGAACATCTTTGCCAATGCCTTGGCAGTTGGGATCTTTTGGCATGGAATAAAGTGAACCTGTTTGGAAAAAAGATCAGTTACAACCCAAATGACAGTATTCCCAGCACTTTCAGGAAGCTCCACTATACAGTCCATAGAGATCTCTTTCCAGGGAGCAGAAGGGTCTGCTACTGTTTGTAAAAGTCCAGGATATTTTCCTTGTCTTCTCTTTGCAACAGCACAGGTGGGGGAGCTCGCAACATAGTTTTCAATGTCTTTTTTGAGGGACGGCCACCAAAATTGTCTTTTGATGAGATGCAGGGTTTTTACAAACCCAAAGTGTCCCACTATTTTGGAGTCGTGGCAGCGTTTCATGAGGTCCATTCTCTGGCTTGCAGGGACATAAAGTTTGTTTTCTACCCAAGCCAGTCCATCTTTGAGTAAACAAGTGTTTTTGTTAGCCTGGAGCCAGTCATCCTTAAGTAGTGCCTCCTTAAATATTGACGTCGTTGTGTCTTCAGTCGGGGATGATTTTTTTCCCTCTTGTGCCCAAATGATTACTTTGGCTGATAGTTGGGTCGGTTGGATCATTGGTTTTATAACCTCAATCTTTTTGCTGTTGTATTGGGGTTTTCTGGACAGTGCATCTGCTAAGAAGTTCTTTCTCCCAGGAAAATATTTGAGAGTGAAATTAAAACGTTTAAGTATTGAGCCCACCTTGCTTGTTTTTTGGAGAGTTTCTGTGGATTTTTCAGGGCTTCCAGATTTTTGTGATCAGTCCATACTTCAAAGGGGATTTGGTTTCCTTCCAGGAAATGTCTCCATGTGAGCATTGCCCACCGCACAGCATATGCCTCTTTCTCCCATATGGCCCATCTTTGCTTAGTTTCCATCAGTTTCTTGGATGTATAAGCGCATGGTTGTAATTGTCCACTTCCATTCTTTTGGAGGAGGACTGCTCCAACTGCAACATCACTGGTGTCTGCTTGGATGACAAAAGGTTGTACGGGATCTGGGTGCTTAAGGACCGGTTCTGCTGAGAATAGGTGTTTGAGCTTCTCGAATGCCGCTTGGCATTCCATTGTCCAGATAAGGGATTGCCTTGGTTTGGGTTTCTCCCCCCAGCATCATTTTTAACAAGTTCATGACAGGGAGGGTGATGTTTGCAAAAGCTGGAATGAATTGGAGATAAAAGTTCGCAAACCCCAGGAAGCTTTGCAGTTGTTTGCGGGTGTGCGGTGGGTCCCAGTCCAGTACAGCTTTTACTTTCTGTGGGTCCATCTCTATTCCCTCATGGGATATTCTTTACCCCAAATAGTCAATTTTTTCTTGGTGGAATTCGCATTTAGAGAGTTTTGCATATAGTTTAGCGTCTAAGAGTTTTGTGAGGATTGCACGGAGTAGCTTGATGTGTTCTTCCATTGTTTCCGTGTAGATTAAAATATCATCAAGATACACTAGAACCCCTTTATATAAAAATTCATGAAGGGTTTCATTGATCAATTGCATAAACACATCAGGCGCTCCTTGCAGTCCAAAGGGGAGCACTTTAAATTGGTAGCATCCCAATGGTGTGTTAAAAGCTGTCTTCCACATCCCCTTTCTTTATTCTGATGTGGTAATATGTCTCTCATAGGTCTAACTTTGAAAAAAAATTTCCTTTCGAGAGGTGGGCTAACATGTCCTTCATGAGGGGGAGTGGATACATATTCTCTATGCAAATCGTGTTCAACTTTTTGTAATTAACACACAAGCATACGGAGCCATCTTTCTTTTCGCGGAATAACATTGGGGCCGCTATTTTTGGTCGGGCGTGTTCGATGAAGCCCCTTTTAAAGTTTTTATTGATAAATGCTCTTAGTTCTTTCAGTTCTCTGGGAGACATGCAGTACATTTGTGGTTTTGGGAGTTTAGCCCCTGGTAGGATTTTGATAGCGCAGTCTGTGGCTCGATGGGGTGGGAGTTCAACACAAGCTTCCTCACTAAATGCTTGGGCCAGATCCTGGTACTCATTGGGGATGTTAATGGGTTCAGCCAACTGTCCGGTCATGGCTGATTCTCTGTTTTCTGTCCTTTTCTTTATCCTTTCCTCTGAGCTTTTTGCAAATATTACGTCTCTCTGGAATTGTACGGTTCCTTTCCTTCAATTTATTTTTGGATTCCATTTCCACAGCCATGTGAGACCTAGGACTAGTGGCTCTTCCATTCCTGGAGCTACAATGAATGTGAGCATCTCCCTATGGTTCCCTAGTCTTATTTTCAATGGTTCTGTGGTAAACCTGGCTGGCTTCCCCCCCTCCCCACTATAGTTCCATCTAATTGGCAGAAAGCAATGGGATTTTCCATTTCTTTCAGTTGGATTCCCAATTTATCTACAAGTGAGGGATTTATTAGGCATCGGGTGCATCCTGAAAGCAGCAACGCTACAACTTCCTCCCCCTTCCCTCGGCTGGGGATAAACAGTCTCAGGGATAGAGTGATTGGTTCAATTGGATTGCTTACCAGCAGGTCATCTTCCGGATCACTTTTGGACTGGCTCAGGTCCCCTCGGAGCATTTGGGAATGTTCCTCAGGGTTGGGGGGCGATTGGAATCCCACATCTACTTGGCCTCTCAGGCCAGTCTCCTTTCCTCGAGGGCTAGATATTCCAGGTTTTCCCCCTGATGGGTGGTCTAGCTTTCTGGCAGGGGTCTTTGAATGGCATTCTGCTGCGTGGTGTCCCTCCTTTCCACACTTAAAGCAACCAGACTTTCTTGGAGTCATGGTGGATTGGGGTTTGAAGACTTCCCGTTTCCCCTGGGGTGGGGATCTTTTCCAAGACTTGCTGGTGCGGTACCGATTTTGAGTCATGTCTATCTCCGCCTCCTCTGCCATCATGTACCATTTGTGCAAATGTTTTGGGGCCCCACGGGCCAAGCAGGCAGCATATAGGTCATCATTTAGTCCATCTTTGAACCAACAGACTAGGATATCCCCTGGCCAGTCTACCCAGCCAGCCAGGTCACGAAATTCCTCAGTGTATTCTGCTACCAGTCATGGGCTTTTCTATCAGCGAGGGGGTCCTCGAAGCAGTGGCATAAGGCCATCATGAAGCGATTGAGGTTTCTTAATTCTGGGGCATTGCCGTCCATCTGGCTTCTGCCCCTTCAAGGGCCAGGGTAACGACTCATACTCGGGACTCCTGGATTTTATTGAAATACTGCCCATATTCTTGCATGTAGGTGAGCACTTGCTCCAGGAAAAATCCCAGTTTCTGGGGGTTTCCATCGAATTTTACCCCCAAGGGCGGGATCTTCCTCTGCAGTTGTATGTTTCTGGGTTGGCCAGAGTTAATCCCCTGATCCGGGGCGTTTAGGGGTCGGGTACCTGGTGTGGCTGCTGGTTCTTTGGCTTGTCCCTCTGCCCACTCAATCTCCACTGGATCCGGGGTGGTGGCTCGGGTTCTCCCATTTTCTGGTTCCCTCACTCTCCTGCGTTGTCATCCTGGTGCATCCCTCACCTTGAGGTTCTCCAGGGCTTCCCTCACGAGGCGATTTATGTACCGTCTCATTCGGTCGTCAGCCAGTGGCTCCTCGTCCCATTCTTCCTGATTCAATAGGGCCTCCAGCTCCAATTTCCACCCGGGTTTACGATTGCCGCGGGTGAGGTTACTCCTCTGATTCTTCCGTCCCAGCTGTCTCTTTTTCCTACACCTATAGACCACCGGGGCTTTGTGGAGGTTTCGTGGGCAGCTTCGCTATCTTCAATGGGATGTACCGAGTCAGTATCTGGCTGGGTAACTGTCGACATTTCTCCCCAGCATTCGGCTTCCTTGCTGTACTCAGACATTTTCCTTTCTTGCAGGGTCCCCTCAGTAGAGTGAAGGTTTTATTTTTTTAAAAAAAAAAAAAATTTCCTCTCCGGGATGACCTCTATTGCTGACGCTGCTTCATGTCAGGCTACAGAACTTTTTCCCATTGAATTAGCAAGAATGAACTTCTGAACCAAACATATCAAAAGGAATCCTTTATTGAGATGAGACAATTCATGTAGGAGTTCAAAGCAATGTCTGAGGTACCTCAGGCATACAGGGATACATAAGGGAGTTTGGAACCCCTCCCCTTATCCCGATGTGTATTTAGAGAAACAAAAGCCAGTATGTTAATTCCCCTCCCACCCCTTCTGTAGGAACGATCTTTCTCACAGTTTCCCAGGACATACCTAATTTCCCCCAACCCCCTTTTCAGAACGAACTTTTTCCAGAGATTCCCCAGATACATCTCACTGTGGAATTTTTATGATTTTCTCATCTGGCTGTGCCCCTCGGAGGTGATAGGTTCTGGCCATCTGGCTTTTCTCCCTCCATTGTATCATGTGTGGGTTATACAAATTCGATATAAGGTTAGATATATTCAGGTTACATCAAGAAAGGATTTCTTTATCAGCCCCACCCCCACACACTTTTCTTCTTCCACTGAAGACATGACAGATACACGGATCTGACACCACTGCTTGCAGGTATCAGAATTATGTATATACACCTCTGACTAGTCTGGAAAGGGAATTATTTCTCTAGATTAGTGCAAGGTAAGAATCTCTTCCCTAGTTCTAGAATGATCTGTAGACGTAGTCGAGGTTCTCTTAGCAACTGTCTTCTGCTTTATTTAGTCAGGGCCCAAAGGAGACCGAAAAGTATAAACTCCTCTCATTCTATATTTGATAAATTAAAATATATGCACCCTTCTAGTTTCACAGGAGGGTAGCTCCTCATAGTGAGAGAGAGAGCAAGTGATGTGAAGAAGCAAATTCCGACGTGGCTTGTGTTATTATTAATCAAAAGCCTTTGGCCAGATAATGCTTCAGAGTGTTTGCTGTTCTGCTGAATATTTATATTTTAATAAAACATATTATTATTCTAAAACCATTGTTCTAGGGTGATTTTTGAAATGTGCCACAAGTAGAAAATAAGTTGTATTCAAAGTAAATGTAAAGCCCAGCCCTGTGAATTCATTTTGTAGGATAATTCCACTACGTGACATTCAAGGATATGTTAGTTCTTTATTGAATCATCTATTTGCTAATAGTTAGGGCTCAATCTGTACATGGAATTTCCACAATCTACCCTGAGCTAAATCTACATTAATCTCTTGATTGATTTGTGTTGCCTGTGTGTGTGTGTCTGTGTGCATGTGCCTGAAACAGTAAGGAAACATAACCAGAATAACATAGGGTGCATGTTTTTAAAATCCAAAGATGCAATGTGGGTACAAAATCACCATATCCATTTGACAAAACGTCTACAAAATGTCTGGCTTAACTTCATCAACTCAGGAACAAGTTAAAAATACAGAATTATTTCAGAGTAATTCTACCATCTAAAAGACTACCTCATTCTTTGATGAGGTCCAAAGTGCACAGAAACTCACAGGAGCCAATCTGTTGAGGGGCTGATATGTATAGAGCAATTTGTTATGTGGGAAAAGCTATTTCTGTCCCATTAATTATTTCAAACTCACAAACAATGGAAAATAAAATTATCACAGCAAAGATTTAAAAGTAAACATTAGTGTGCAAACAGATTAACACATTTATTTTACACAAATAAAAAAGGCACGGAGGAGGCAATCATTTATTTTTAGAAAGAAGAAAATGGACTTATCAGATGGACTTGCGTACTCACTTGAAGTATCATAATCTAAAGAGAGTATGTCAAGAAAACCTAAGAAGAAAATATTAATAGAACCCAAGCAGCAAATAAGAAGAAAATATGTTGTGTTCAAAGATTGGAAGGAAGGGAGATATCAACAACTGGAGATTACTACCTGGAGAATTATGAGCTTGGTGCTGAGGAACGAAAATAGAACACACAAAGAACAGGTATGTTTACAAAGGAGGTGATGGAATAACAGATGATAGCGACGTATTCCAGAGAAAGTTGAATGAAAAGAGACTTCATTCATGTTCATGAATGGTGGAAAAGAGCCACTGTTTATAGACTACTTTATAGAGCAGGAGAGCAAAAACCATATGTTAGGAAGAGACTATATATGGTTGTCCTGTATCTGAGTTCTATCCATAGACTTCTTAGGGGGGCGTGGCAGGAAAAATGAAGTGGCCTTTGACAACTTTTGAAGTAGCCATTGGAACCTTTGTAAAGGATGTGACTACTCTGGCATTTTGAAAGCAGATACTTTGTGGTAAAATATTTTCTGAAACACCTTTTTTAATGTTTTGCACAGCCTTAGTATTTACCAGCTGAGCAGTGGCTCCTAATTAGATATGCAGTGTATAATTGTACTATCACTTGAGGAAATTTCCCTGAATCAAATTAGCAGGCATATGCAGATGACTACTTAATTCATTTATGTTCAGAGATATACAAATTACAGCTAAAAACAGCCTTTTGTTTCTGGCAGCTTCTTCAGCCTTCTCCAGCTGGTCTAGCTAGATCCAGAACAGAATGCAAACAAAATGGAAGGCTGAGCCAAGATTTCTGGGTAATGTCAAGCAAAATACAAGCCACCAAAATAATACAGCTCTAATGAGAGAGTCCATACGATATCTAAGTTCCTATTTGGCTTATACCGATGGAAAGGAAAAAATAGAGTTTTTGAGCTTCAGTTTCCATCTTAGTTCTTTTGTTTTATGGACTTCATGTCCCATGCTGTACTACGCCAGATTCAGAGCTACTATAGATAGAGCTACCACTAGTTTGAGAGGGTGTCTGAAGACCAAGTAAGTTCCTACATGCCTTCTTCTCCAAGAGGTTCTCTATGGTGGGATGTTGGATCTGAGATGGCAATACTCTAAAAGGAGATCTCTAGCGATTGCCAAAGTTCTGTAATACCATATCTTATGGTCCTTGGGAAATCTTTCTGCACTGTAGCCAAAAGAGAAGATGTATGGGAAACTTTAAAAACCTTACTTAATGTTTATATTGTTTATTTATAACAAGGCTATGCATTTTTGTAAGGCTTTGAGGACCTAACTGTCCTCCAGGTTTTAAGCCAGACAACGGGTATTGCTTAATTGGGATATCATAAGCTGCTAGTTCTGCGATGGTTTTAAATCTTTGAGCATAGCCCAGGGTCACTGCTGTAAGATGAGTAGCTCTATATATCAAATAGATAGATGATAGATAGATAGATAGATAGATAGATAGATAGATAGATAGATAGATAGATAGATATTGTCTAGTTTTTCAGCTAATTTAAGGAGGAAGACAACATCTCTACTGATACCAAAAACATTAACATTCTAACAATACAAGATTTAATGGACTCAGAGTCTCTAAAGTTAAACCGTGGGACTAAGAGTGGGGAGATCCAAATTCTAATCTACTTTCAGCCATGGGAATTTGCCAGCTGACTTGGGGCCATTAGTGTCTTCTGCGGGAAGCCCCACCCCTCCTGGAAGAATTAAATATTTTCAGGACTATTAAAAAGGCAAGATATTATATTTCCTCAAAAGGAGAAATGGAGAAACAAGCTCTTGGACTAGCTCCAGTCTTCCTGCCCTCAAGCAGAGACTGAGGAGGCTAGTTTTTGGAGATGCAGATTTGACAAACCATTCAAGACAGAAATTGAAACAAAGACAGAAATTGTAGGATTAGAAGCAGCCTCTCACCCAAGATCCAACATAGGACAAAAGCCATTAGGCACAATAGGAACTGCCCAGCATCCTTTCAGAACAAAAGTCCCTTCATTGCACCTCCAGAGCAGTCCAAACTTCAAAGTCACAAGAACCTTGGGAGCTCAGATAAACAATAAGCCAGAGGTTGGCCAGGTTAGCTCAGATAAACACCTAGAATTTGCATTTCCTCTTTTGCCTATAGAGCCAGCTATGTTCCCTACATAAACCCTAGATGACCCCCATAGGAATCTGACAACAGCCAATAGAATATTAAAGGACATGTTCTTGCACAGGAACAGGAAACTGGAATACAAAGCCCAAAGAAGGTATAAAAAGCCACCCACTCTCAACTCCATTTTGTCATGTGGTTCCGCTTCATCAATAAACCCCTCTTTCCAATCAGCCTCCATGTTTCCAGTGTCTTTCTCCCAGCTTGGAACTGAACCAGATGGATATTTCTTCCAACACTACCTCATAGACTTCTTGTTGGGGGGAGAAACAAGCAGCTTTGTGATGTTGGAGAAAAGGCAGGACAGGTATGTTATCTATATAACAAACCAACTAAGATTTATAATAAATGGAGGGAGAAGCTGAAGTATCCAGAAAACCAAACAAACAAAAACCTGATGCAAAACAAAGTGGAAGATACACTTGGGAAGTCTTGTTATTTTGCCCTGATGCCAGGTTTTTGACAAGAGAAATATGATTAGTTAGTTATTTTGATTAAAAGTAACAAAACTGACATTTTCTATAAATAGTGCTTTCCTTACACCCCATAACACTAGCCTGTTTTTATAAAATTGCACGCTGAAATATGATTAAGCTTTGTCAGATGTATTTTAAGGCCACTGCTGTAACATGTGATGTTTACTCCAGATTAGCATCTTATCTTGTGGGTGAGTATGTGGGTGTACTGACAAAAATGGAAAGCTTGCTGTTACTCAACACAGTCAAAGTAATCACCCCACGCCCCAAACAATTCTGCCGAGAGAACTATGTGGAGAACACAAAGTGACAATATTCACATTTTGTATAATTAATCCACATTGTATAAATGGTGACTCAAGGTAAAAAATAGTATCTGTTGCATCAGTTTGTTTATTTGGAATATATGGGAAATGGGACAGAACAGACAGCTTTTAATTCATCTTTGGTAGCCTTACAAAATGCATTAAAACTGTATGTTCAGAGTCTTCGGGGTTATTAAAACATCATACAAGTATTTCCAATGAGCTGAGAGTTAAGTGGAAGTTCATTTAACTTAAATCATTTAACTTTTAAGATTGTTGTATATACTGTAGCCATATAATCTGGATTAATCATTATCTACAGCTGTCCAAATGTATTTATTTTACTTTTTACTTGCAAGAATGGCCCACTTTTAAGTGCAATACCTAGCACAAGATATTAGGGAACAAAAAAGAGATTTCAGACTAATGTAACTTAGGGAGCAAAATAAAACAGATAATTTTATATATGATTACCAGAATAATATAAAATACCCAGTTCAATTAAACAATAAACTAAGAACTGGGTAAGTTTATTAAAAATCTGTTTTCTACAAAACTATGAAAGAAGAGGTTCTGCCAGGCTCCGTCTGACATGGTTAGGAAAAAAAAAGAAGGATCAGCACATGATGTCATTTCCTGCAGTTTCTTTTTAAGGATGCTGATAAGGCAGTATAGTAGCCTAGTGGTTAAGTTGCTGGGCTTGTCAACCAAAAGGTTGGCAGTTTGTAAATCCAAGTACCTGAGCTCCCGTTCCTGCCCTTGCCAGCCTAGGAGTTCAAAACCACACAAAGGCAAGTAGATAAATAAGTACCACTTTGGTGGAAAGGGAACAGCATTTTGTGTTCCTTTGGCTTATAATCATGCTATCCACATGACCAAGGAAGCATCTTTGGACAATGCTGACTCCCTTGGCTATAAAAGGAAGATGATCACTGCATCAGATACGGCTGGGCAGGGGAAACTTCTATACTGCTTTATAGTTTTTCATTGTTATGCACTATTCGGATGGTTTCCACATGTAGGATATAGAAATTCTTTGGGGTGTGTGTCTGTGTGTCTGTGTGTGTGCTTTGGAGTCAGTGTTGACTCCTATTGAGTGCGTGAACCAGTCCCTGCCATTTTCTTGTCAAGATTTTGGAACTGGCCTACTCTTGCTTTCTTCCTATAGCTGAGGGAAAATAACTGGCCCAAGGTCACCTTGCTGGATTTATGCCCCTTCACGCAGCTCATTCCCGCAATAGTGTAGATGATCAAAGCCACAGAACTTTAAAACTGGTACCCAGACATAAAAAGAACATGGAGATAGCTCTCAAAAATAACAAAATACATTCCAACTAATATTTATTAGCCCATGTGCTGAAGTGTTTGTCACAAACTGCAATTTTGGAGAGGCTGCAAAGGCAGCCCTAAGGCTAATGCATTACAGTAGTTTAAGACCCATTTGATGTAGACTCTTCCCTTTGGCCACAGTCTACCCACAAGAGAGAGTAGTGACATTTGTCTTCCTTTTGGAATAAGTAGTTTAAAACCACTTTCCCCATCTTGGTCCCAGTGATGGTTGGAAATTCCAGGAGTTGAGCTGCAACACATCAATTTTGTTTGTGTTAAGTTAATAATTACTTTATGAATGGTTTGCTTAACCAAAAGTATACAAACTTTTGTTTCTCCATTTGCATATCACATCAGACCTGCAGCTAACCACACAGAGCATATATTGGAACAGCCTAGGGTAAATATAGTAGGCTAGCATGTAATTCAGATGCTCCATGCCATCTGGAAGGCTGTTTATAGAGCTTACTGCTTAAGAAAACATCCACTGAGAGTAATGAAGATTTCAATGGAAGAGGAGAACACAGTCCCTTTCGGAGAGAGAACAAAATGGGCACAGCATGTTGGTGGGGAAAGGTTTTGCCTCTGGCAGCCATGAGAAAATTAAGTTCCAGCTCTTTGCAAAGACTGGTGAGCATGGGAATGAAATCACCTGCCTATCACAGGAACTCTCTGGCCTGCTATGGTTCAGTAGCTGCTTGAACTTTTTGCTAGTTAAACTTCTACACTTTAATCTTTTGACTCAGTGAAGCGTTTTGTCTCAAGCCTTGAAACACACAGTAAAAATTAGATGAGATGAAGCACAGAGGCAGAAGAGGCTCGCTGTGAGCTAAAGCTTTGAAGAGCCTTGGATAAATCACTTGGATTTTCCACTGGGACTAAATGCAACTGGTGGTCAACTAGCCATTTTATATTACCTTTCAAGAGAGCAGGGGGATCTATCTCAGACTACAGTGGAAACTTTTTTTAAAGTAAAGAGAAGATATGGTGTTCCCAAAGTCTTAGAGAATACCTAAAGAAGGGAATGTTAAGGGAAACAGCTCAGGCTGCAAATGTTCAGTCACCAGGATTGGTCAAGTATTTAGAAATCGATTATATTGCTAGTGAGTGGTAATGCTGTGTTCTTGGAATATGGGCTTCTTATTCTAACAAGAACACTTTGCTGGGGACTTCCAGTTTGGGCTTCTTCGGCGATGGACCAAAATCACGATCGTGTGTGGTTTTGATCTGTGCTCGCTGCTGGAGCGCCCCGAGCTGCCCGGATTCAGGGCTGAAGCCACCCCATAGAGGTGATGAAGAAAGGGGAGGCATCAGCGGGGTTGAGGAGAGCCGCATCTCTCCTCCTCGGCTGGCCATTACTCCCTTCCCCAAAGGCAGTTGCAGCGGTAGTCAGAAATGGCCACCGCAAAGAAGAACCCAACCAGACAAGATTGTGCAGGAGGAAGTTTAAAGGAGAAAGTTTGACTGACAGGGTTGAATGGAGAATATCTATTTAAGGTACCTGGAACCTACATTTTAAAGACTAATACTATTCCTAAAAAAGATTTCAAGCAGAGAAAGAGAAAGGGAAAGGAAACGGAATTGGCTTTTTTTCCTCTCACATTGACAGTTTTAATTGACTTGGAATGTTAAAAAGAAGATATTTGAATAAGTAATTGATACTAATCCACTTTGACATTAATAGGCTATTTCTAGCTGAAAATACAGTGTCAAAGGGATAAAGAATCTTGGATAATTTAAAATTTTTCAATAAAAAAAAAAGAAAGAAAGCAGTGGAGGGAAAAAGGAAAAAAGAGGGTGGAATCTGGAAAATGGAGGAGACCATCTGGAACTTTAAAAAAGTCGATAGTGGAATTTTAGCAAAAGATACATTGTAGCTGAAACTTTGTTACAAGATAACAAAGCCCCTGGAAAGAGAAAGTGAGAAAAGAAGCAAGAAACAGTTTTGGATTATTGAATGATTCCTGGAACTTTGGATGGAGGATCCTAATGAAACAAAATAAAATCAATTGGGGGTTGTTTAAAATTTTTTAAAATGGCATCACTCCTTGAACAGTTAAAAATGAAACTTAAAGAACAAAAAGAAGAAGCACAAGACAGAAAAGGATCTTTTGGTTTCATATTTCTATTTTTAGAAATGGAGATCTTGAGCTATGAAAAACAACAAGAAACGCTGGCAGAACGAGAAGGGTGGGACAACGAAGAAGCCATCTTTAATGACCAAGCAATTTTAAGCGGGGCAAAAAAGGGAAAGGGGAAAAAGGGAGTTAAAAACTTAAGCACTGAAGCAACAACCAAAAAAAAGAGTAATTTGAAAAGTAATCATAATATCAGGAAGAAGCAGAAGGGAGGATCACAGAAGGGAGAATCAGATAGAAAAGGGAATAAAAAGGGGAGGGAGAAGAGATGGAAGAGGGAAAGGAAAAGAAGCTACAAAGGACAGAAAAAGGTATAGAGGTACAGGAAAAGCGTACAAGAATTAAAGGTATAAACCTATTTAAAAGACACAGAGACAATGGTTAAAACTTAACTTAAGGAGAGGATTCTGCAAGGGTGCATGGGATAGCATTGTTATATTAGAAATAGAAAAGGGTTAGAAAATAGGTTAGATGATTAAAGTGATATTTCTATTGATGTGTAGTGGAATATTTGTTTGTAAAGAGAATAAGGCTCTCAATGATTTAAAAAGAACGTTTAAAAAAAACTGAAAAGAAACATGGAAGATTTTTATCAGTTGACAAGATGAACTTGAATAAGAATAATAACTTTATTGACTACTGTTAATAACTATTGTTTGGTTTTTTATTTAAAGACAGTAATAAGTAAAATATGAAATATAGAAGATTAAAGTGAAAGACAACTGATATTATTAGGTAATGTTTGTTACAAGAAATAGAAATGTAAAAGATTGTTATTAATATTAATGGCAGAGCTGTACTTGAAGAGAATAATTATTCCATTTACTATTGTTATACATATATACACAGATATATATACATATATACTTTTTTCTTTTAAGAATTTAGTGTGTATTTTAAGGGAATGTACCAAGCAGAATTCGATTGAAAATAGGTATGTGTTATAAAATAGAGGTTAGAAAATGAATGTTATAACTGTAAAGGTGTAACTTAAATTTTTAAACAAGATTTGAAAAAAGATACAAAGGTGTTACACTCCAGTCTAGTAATTACAGGGGAAAATTTGTTTAATGAGACAAGATAATATGAAATTGTAAACAGGAGAGACGAAAGTATAAAAACATTGAATAGAAAGATTTTAAAAATTAGAAAAAGATATGTAACTGAATTAAGAAAGGAATGAGATAATTTAAAATAAGGCTATAGGAAGTAAAGAAAGGGGAAAGCTATTGCAAAAGTTACAAAAATAGTTATAAGATACGAATTAGAATGTATAAGGTAAATATGTATTGAGTTTATGTCTGTATGGAGAAGTGATAACCTGGGGCCACAATGTTCTCAAAAAAAGATATTTTATTTGTATTTGTATGTTTTGTGAAAACTTAAATAAAACTTTTATTTTTTATTTTTTAAAAAAAGAACACTTTGCTGGGCTCCTAAACTCAGCAAACCTCTTCGTTTGTGTACCACATCTAGATATATGCTTCCCTGATAATGTCATAAAAGCGGGGGGGGGGATCCACTTTCTGACAACATCCTTGCTGGACCTGTTTTCAGAAAAAGTACAGTTTAGCCCCACAGAAAGTGGCTGCTGCCTGTGGTTCATCGGGTGATCTCCACTGCCCTCTTGTGGCCACGTTGCTGCCCCATCTTTAAAATGATCCAAAATGTGATGGATGCTACAATTTATTGAAAGTGAAGATTGACAAGTAAAAATGCTCTGCTTTGATTTCTGACTTGCTTTAGATTTCAAAACATATTCATTTCCCAAAAAAAGGGATCATGCATGAGCAATACCTCGTTAATAATAGTAGAGACATATAATCTACCAGGGAATTGACTACTTCATGACTACATGACTTCATGACTACTTCAGCTTCAACCACAATACAAGAGCACACAACAGATACAAACTCAATGTAAACCAATTCAAACTTGACTGCAGAAAGCACGACTTCAGCAACAGAGTGGTCAATGCCTGGAAGGCACTACCTGACTCTATTGTTACATCCTCTAACCCCCACTCCGTTAACCTCAAACTATCCACTATTGACCTCACCCCATTCCTAAGAGGTCTGTAAGGGGCATGCATAAGTGCACCATTGTGCCTACTGTCCCTGTCGTACTGTCCCCACTTATTCGTACCTATTTCCTATATTCTTACTCATGTTTATACTTATGCCTATTATCTTGTAAGCGATTGACAAATCAAATAAATTAATAAAATAAAAATAAATAAATAAATAAATTGCAACCCACTGGGCAATATGGCTCTCCCACTCTTTCTCCCAACAGGACTAATGCTTGGGAGCAGACCTCCCTGTTTTCTGCGGCCTCTGTTTTTCTGCATTAAAAACAATTCAGGAAGATGGCCTTTCTTCAACTCTGCCTGGTTCCTCCAACTCCAACTAAGGTATTGACAACTGTGGCAAGAAAAGTCGTAAAAGTGGGACAAACTCACTTAACAATGGTTTCACTTAGCAACCTAAAGTTTGGGCTCAATTGTGGTCATAGCTCAAGCACTATCTGTATTTACTTAGCAATCCTGGAGATCCCCTGCCATCAATCACAGCCCATTTTGCTACTGTTTTATTCTTCCCACATCTGCTGAGAACGCAATAAAACTAAAAGGAAAGGGGTTGCTTAGTCAGTGGATGGGAAGGCCTGGAAGGACACACCATTTTAAAAAGTAATAAAAGGAAGGAGTCACTACTTGCTTTTATTTCTCAAAAATAGTCCCTGAAAATATCCATGCGGGTCTGGAAAGTTATTTTACATCTTCAGTGAAGACAAATGCCGATTCTTCAGCTTCCCTGCACAACCTCATTTTCCTTTTAATGTTTACTTTCCAATTATTCAACAAACCTATCACTTCAAATACTTTCGATATAAGATTTTCCATTAGTTGGTTTCAATTAATTTTGTTAGACACAAAAAGGGGAGTTTATTTGCATCCCTCATTGTCTCTTTGCTTTTTATTATAGGGAAATTAATATTTGTGTTCCCTTTTCATTATTGGACAACAGCCCCATTTTCTGAAGGAAACCTCTTCCCAACCTCCCAAAAATACTTTTCTTGACACTATCTATTGACCCTGCTGGATATCACTTGAACATGGTGGTGCATATCCAAACTTGCAGTATTTTACCACTTCCAGTCCTCTGTTTGCACTTGCAACTTCCAAGCATCTGAAATTAATGGGGCTCCATTCACATATGGTTTGGTTTGCAGTTGGCCCTGCCTTCCAATTCATCTGATCTACAGCAATAGCCTGCAGCCAATTGCCATGTGTAGGTTGGAAACCTAACGTTCTTAGAAATTTTAGAAACTGGTACACCACAGCGTTGCGTGTTGAGTCCCTTACTCTACACTCTTTATGTGCATGACTCCATTCCCACTCACTCTAGTAATACTATTACTAAATTTGCAGATGATACAACAGTGGTGGGACTCATCTCCGGGGGTGGGGATGAGTCTGCCTACTGAGATGAGGTAGACCGGTCGCTTTCGTGGTGTGGAGACAATAACTTGATCCTCAACACCAATAAGACCAAGGAGCTTATAGTGGATTATAGAAGGAAAAGATCAGACATCCAGCCCTTGCTTATCAATGGAGACCAAGTGGAGCAAGTGGCCAGTTTTAAGTTTCTGGGTGTTACCATAAAAGAGGACTTCATGACTACTGGGTGATCACATTGCAGCCCTGGTCAAAAGGGCCCAGCAGAGATTATACTACCTGAGACTTCTCAGAAAACAACAACTGAATGAAAACTGCTGGTGACCTTCTACCGCTGCACCATAGAGAGTATCTTAACTTACTGTACCTCTGTATGGTTTGCTAATTGCACAGTGGCAGATAGGAAAGCACTCCAGAGGGTTAACATCATTGCTTAGAAGATCATTGGTTGTCCTCTCCCCTCTTTGGAAGAGCTTTATAGCTCCCGCTGCCTTAAGAAAGTTCAAAACATTCTCAAAGATCCGTCTCATCCTGGGCACCCTTTTTTTGAACTATTACCATCTGGCATACAGTACAGAATAATAAAAACAAGGACAAATAGACTGAAAAACAGTTTCTATCCCAGGGCAGTAGCTCTTTTGAATTCTACTGTATAGTGCACTGTTGGTGCGGTGTTGGGGGTTTTCAATTCAATGTGTGGAGTGTGAAGGATGTGTGTTTGTGTTTATTTTCATGGTGCGGTGTTGGGGGTTTTCAATTCAATGTGTGGAGTGTGAAGGATGTGTGTTTGTGTTTATTTTCATGGTCATGGTATGCACTGTAGATGGTGTTTGATTTCATTGTATGAGGTGCAATGACAATAAAGTAAACTAAATTAAAAAACTAAATTTTAAACAATTTTACATTTGTATTACTAGAGATTAAATATGAAATAAAGTCATGCTCTGGGTCCTGTACAACCCCCTAAATCATAAAGAAAGCACAAATATGTCCATAAATATATTTGCTTATATATAAGTGGCCATCATTTTTTTCTATCAGCATTTATATTCAGGCAACTGAATTACAAAATTGCAATTTTAACTTACAACTATGTAGTCAATGCTACTAATTCAAAATTTCATTATTTCACTGGGTAATGTTTTGTAGATGCTAATTCAGATCATTCTTTTTTTACTTTATTGTCTGACTTTGGTTTTTTTTTAATCTGAAACATACCTAATGCTATCTGAAAGTGTTCATGCTATGAAATTGGTTCTTTGTTATGAAAGTTCATGCTGTAGTAACAGTGGAAACAACTTTCCAACTATGCACATATACTTTTCCATTTGTACATAGCTACCTGAACATAAAACTAATTCTAAGTCAATTTGGCTTAATAAAGTAAGGCTCATTGACTGAAATGAGATTTAATCCCATGCAAATGTACGTAGAATTGAGGCCTCATTATTTTCTTCAGTGTCATCATGCTTTGTTCCTTTTGGAGAGTTTGGTAGAAGATGAAGATATTTGTTATTATTGCACTTCTTTAATTATCTACAACGAAATTGGCAAATCAGTTTCATTTGTTAAAAACATAGGCCTTTTGTGCATAATTTCTTGGAGCTCCTGCTGCGTCTATACTATTTAGTAACTTTAAAATCTATAGCAAGAAAGAATCCCTTTTATGTAGCTTTTTTTGTGAAATTAGTTGAAGAAATTTATACTGAGAATGTGTGTGTGTGTGTGTGTGTGTGTGTGTGTGTGCTTAGCCTTGCAGAAGTTAATGAAAAACAGAGCCATTCCATTGTTATCTCTATATAGAGCAGTGGTGATGCAGTGGTTAGGGTGCAGTACTGCAGGCTACTTCTGCTGATTGCCAGCTGCCTGCAATTTGGCAGTTCGAATCTCACCAGCTTAAGGTTAACTCAGCTGTACATCCTTCCAAGGTTGGTCACGTGAGATCCCAGATTGTTGGGGGCAATATTATGCTCACTCTATAAACTGCCTAGAGAGGGCTGTAAAGCACTGTGAAGCTGTATATAAGTCTAAGTGCTATTATTGCAGTAAGAAGAGAGATATTTTGGGTCTCTCAGTTCCATGAGATGTCTGTCGCTTAGGTTATACATAATTGTATTGTGGCCAGGCAGAAATCAAATCTGATTTTACCAAAAGATCATCAAAGAACAGAAGACATGCTATTGAGAGAAATTCTTACAAAGAAAAGTGAGATCTGAGAGCTTGAAAGCTCCTGTTTCCTGCAGGCATCGTAGAAATTAACCAAGTTTTACTTGATTAAAAAACTGCTGATATTCCAGATCAACTGTATTCCGGTGTTTATTTAACTGGGTGATTCTGACACAGTAAATACTGGAGTACTTGTAAACTTTGATAACAAAGGACTCTGTGTGAAGACAGTTCTTCATTACCAGCTTGCATTTCATTGTGGACAAAGTGGGTTATGTTTCATTTAAATGATTTTGGAGGAATTGCTTCTTTCATGTTGCAGAAAATGTTTTTACTTTACCAACGCCACCTAAGTTAGCATCTGTGTTACCTAATCCCGTTAATCTTTTTTGTAACTTTGCTTGCCAAAGGCCTTATAGATACCTCCACATCATGTGGAAGAAGTTTCAGCTGTTTTTGTTGCTGTTATTCAGTCAGTCACTTCCAATTCTTCATGACACAATGGACATCATTTTTCAAAGGCAGTCTGTCAATAACTGCTTCTGTAAGCTTATGTCAACACTCAGAGTCACTAGCCACTTTGTCTTTTTTATTGCCTTTGATTTTTCCAAGCATCAGGGTCTTCTGCGGTGATTTGAGCCTTTGCATTGTATGTTCAAAAACTGCAGCTTTAGCTTTTTAGTCACATTTTCAACAAACAGTCCACTTTTGCTTCATCCAATATTGAATTATTTGTTCTTTCATTTCAATGTATTCTGAACTCAATTAAAAGTAGGCTTTTTAAAAATGTGATTGTTTCAACAAGTTTTTCTCATTTCCAATCATGAAAGTAATATCCTATCTGACATTGCTAATGCTTCTGCTAAAAAAATTAATTCGAATTTATATTTCTTGTTGTCCAGCATTTCTCAATATATATTCTATGTATAAAGTAAACAAAAAAAAAGATGATATATAGCCATGGCACACTTTCTGCTTCTGAACTATTTAGTTACTCCATATTCCATTACAAATGTTGCCTTCTACTCGGTATACAAATTCTTAAACTGGCAAATCAGATACATTTATGTTTTGAAAGGATAGCCACAATTTATTGTACTCTGCAGTCAAAAGTTTTTGAAGACTCAAGTAAAAACAGGTTTTTTTTTGAAACTGCCTTGCAGCGGCAGATAGGAAAGCACTCCAGAGGGTTAACGTTATTGCCCAGAAGATCATCGGTTGCCCTCTTCCCTCTTTGGAAGAGCTTTATAGCTCCCGCTGCCTTAAGAAAGTTCAAAACATTCTCAAAGATCCATCTCATCCTGGGAACCCTTTTTTTGAACTATTACCATCTGGCAGACGGTACAGAATAATAAAAACAAGGACAAATAGCCTGAAAAAAAGCTTCTATCCCAGGGCAGTAGCTCTTTTGAATTCTACTATATAGTACACTGTTGGTGCTGTGTTGCAGTTTTTCAGTTCATCGTGTGGAGTGTGAAGGATGTGTGTTTGTGTTTATTTTCATGGTCATGGTATGCACTGAAGATGGTGTTTGATTTCATTGTATGAGGTACAATGACAATAAACTAAACTTTTTCTATCATCCATTAGAGACGCCAACAACGGGATCTCTTGTTGTCTCTCATCTACTGAATCCACCTTATACATCTGCCAGTTCTTGTTCCACGTCCCGCTGAAGCCCTAGGTGGCAAAATCTTGACATTAAGTATGAAAGGATATGAAATAAGTGCAATTACTTGGTAGTCTGGGCATTGTTTATCGCCACTGTATTTTCCACACCCACTTCGAACTGCAGCTCCCACGTTCATCGCATCGCCTTGCAAGCGTTTTTAGCAGCGCGGCAGGTACTTCACCAACTCCAATAGTTCTTCCTGCTAGCAAATACCCGAGGGGCAAAGAGAGCAGCAACTTCCGATTAAGCCTTTGAAGCTCGGAAACTCCGGCCTGCCAATCGCCAGCGCTCTTCGCTTTTATTAAGAAGCAACCAATTTCTTGGCCGGGGGGGGGGGAAGAGGGGGAACGGTCGTCGGAGAGAAGAGTACAAGCCAAGGGGTTAAAGAGAATTAAAGTCGCCGAGTAAAATCACTGAGAATTAAAGTCAGACTAGGAAAGGAGCGGAGATTATGACTTTTGCTCCGGAAAAGAGGAGCGCCGCCGGCCTTGCAAGCCTGAAACTTGGAATGGTTTAGCCCCCCGCTTCCCCCTAGCAACCCTTGCGGGCGTCCTGGAGCTTGGAGACCGAGCGGTTGGCCCGGCTTAGGAAGGGAAGCCCGCAGGCTCGGTGGGTATCGGCGGGGCTGGGAAGGGCGCTGGGAAGTGGGGGTCGCGTCGTTTCTGGAGGTGGGACTCGGGTGCCGTGCGGGCTCCGTCCGAAAGCCTTTAGAGCAGCCGTCTGAAATCGGTCACCCAGCCGGTCTGTGGGGTCATGAGGGCAGCCCGGCCGGTGGCCGGTCTGGGTGGACGTTGCAACGGGGTGTTTTGAGGAGGGGTGTGTGGGGTGGGTCAGCCCCTCTGGAGGGCACAGCGGGAAGCGGGTCAGGCCGCTTTAAGGCCCTCTCGGGTCTGTGGTTTCTCTGGGTCACGGAGCCTATAAAGCTAACAGGCGGGTGCACGTTAGCACAGCTGAGCAGTCGGGCAATACAGTCCTCGACTTACGACAGTCCGTTTAGTGACCGTTTGAAGTTGCAGCGGCACTGGGGGGGGGGAAAGTGGCACGTGGCCGTTTTTCCACCCTTACAACCCTTGTAGCATTCCCCATGGTCAGGTGATCCAAATTGGGATGCTTGGCAACTGACTGCTATTTGTGGCAGTTTCAGTGCCCTGAGGTCTCTTTCTGAGGAGCGGAGTCAACTTCGGGGAAGACAAATTCACTCAACAACCGTGTTGCTTAACTCAGCCACTGCAGCGATCCTCTTAACAAAGGTGGCAAGCAAGGTCGCCAAATGGGGCAACACTCACTTAACAAATGTCTCGCTTAGCAACAGGAAACGTTGGGCTCAGTTGTGGTGGTAAGTCGAGGACTGCCTGTATGTTCCTGCAATAAATAAGTAAACAATAGCTTGCTGAATAAGGCACCGTGGGTTGGGTTCTCCATAACGGGCTAAAGCATAGTTTGCAAAGCACAAGGACCTAGTTCCTTCAAGACCCTAAGCCACAAGCAAGCCAAAGACATTGTGGTCCAGTATGTTGTGAGCCATTTTGCAGAGTTGGTATTATTCAATACAAGCTAAAGTGAGAGCCCATGCTGGAAAGATGCTCCTTATTGAAACAGCTATTGTCTGAGGATTTATTCAGTCACAGATCAACCCAAGTTAAAGGAAGGATCTGGCAAGTAATGCCCTATAGGTGGGGTCCAAAGCAGAGTATGGCCAAATCAACATATGGCTGGCAGAGCCCAAGATCACGACTGTTGCTATCAGTTCTAGGCAGAAGAAAATATTCAGAAAATATTGGCCCAGTGTGGTTTGGAGCATTACAGCACTGTTTTTCAAGAAGGAAGTGACTTCAAAATCTGGGGGCCAGGAAAACCTTTGTATAGATTCATTTTGTGTGCCATGAGGTTTTTTTTTTTTTAAAAAAAACAAGTTTTATTTTCAAGACAAACAATACATAGATACACATAAAACAAAACATAAAAGCATAAAAAATCTCTTATCTGAAAGTTGATTAGTCCCGGGTTAAAACTCTTGGTACAGACACAAATTCAAATTCATATTCATTTTACATACCATTTCATATCTTATTAACATTTTCAGTTTTCTATATGTCTTCTCTCCTTTAAATTTTCTCAATTTTATTTTATTTTATTTATCTCCTCTCAATTCATATCATAATATTTATTATTCTTTGTCTGTTCTATTCCAGCCAGCCCTTTATTTTCCTTCTTTAAAAAAAAAAGAAAAAACTTCTCCTGTACACTATATGGAGTATGATGCCTTTATCTCTTTCCCCTACATTCATAATACTTAATATAAAACACATGACATATATTGGGATTCTGTCTGGTACATTCTAAAATTATACTATATTATCAAAAATAATACAAATCTATTCATTAGTATTAATATTCATTCATATCTTAAACATTTAAATCATTACTTTTCAATTAAGTCACATACTTTTATGGGAGCCCTATTTTCCATAGTTATATATTATATCCCTCATCATATATTATAGCTCATTATTTCATTAAAAAGTACCTCCTTCTTCTACTTCAATTCTCATTTCACAAGAAATTTCGCTAGTATACCATATTCTAATCATTAATATTAACAATCGTTTATATCTTAAACATTTTATGCATTTCAATTAAATATCATGCCTTTATGGGAACACTGTACATGGGGCTTCCCTTGAAAATTGGTTGGAAGCTGCTGCTTATCCAGAATGTCACATGGACATGTCACAATATGGAATATCTTTATTTTGTGAGCTGCACTGCTTTCCAGTTGGTTTCTCGATATAGTGGTATGTGGAGATGACCTTAGAAGACAAGAGGAAGAACAACAAGCTTTTAGACTTGGAAGACTCTATTTATGTAACCTTATAAAAAAGTAGAGTTAGTACTCATGATTTGTACTTCCTGTCTGGACTACCTCAAAGGGCTAACATCTTGCATGTCTTCAAGTATTTCTTCTCTACTTACTTTTACTTTCTAGAAAACTAAGGATGGTCCTTTCTGAAATACTTTGTACGTCCCCTCTGTTTCTGTAGGCTGACATATGTCATGTGTGACAGTTGTCTAGTCAGTGGCTCTTCCTCCTGTCTCCCAAAGTTATTCCTGTACACTAGTACAGCTGGTTAATATCTTCGTAGTATAGAATAGATAATCCTTGCTTATTAACTATTTGTTCAAAGTCATGTTGGTGCTGAACAGATGGTAGTTACAGATGATCCTCAGAGTTACGGCCATTGCAGCAATTAAAATTAAAATTGGGTGCTTGGCAGCCTGCCTGCATGTATGACTGCAGGGGGCACTTTAAGTCTCCCCAACTGCCTGTCTGCCAACATTTCTGCCTTTTTGGCCACCCTACATTCCGCTACCTATCTGTGACCTCGCCCACCATACCTATGTGACCTGTGTAGTTTTCTTCCTGCTATGCTGTGGCAGCAGCTGAGCCTTTGTAAGGCCTCCATGAAGCTTTTGTGAAGATCTTGCAAAGCCGCTGATAAGGCCAGATGTGCCTCAACAGCAGGAGGAAGAAAATGGTAAAAGTCATCTAAAGGCAGTGAGGGGGCAGCAGTGGCCGAGTGCGGGATAGCCAAAAGGGCAGAGATCGGGGGGGGGAGGGAATAGGTGGGGGAGAGTTGAAGTGGAAGTGACAGCTTCAGAACAGGAGAAGCATGAGGTCATCACCTAATAACAGTATGGTAATCATCAAACAACCTCAATTTGGACTATCAGAAAAGCAGTGCCGTTATATGGGTTTTTTTCCTTTTAATACAATTTTTATTTTATTTTCAAACTTAAAATACAAACTCCAAAAAAGAAAAAAGAAAGGAAAAAAAAGGTGGGGGGGAGAAACAATAATAAAACAACATAAAACCAGAAAAATATGCATTAAAAACAAAGTAATAAAGTTAAACATATTCTGGATTGTCCACCCTGTTGAATACTGATAAATACGTATTAACAGTAATAGTTTTGAAAAGCAGTTTTTCAAAAATTTCCAAGGTTTTAACACTAAAATCATTGGGCTCCTGCCCTTCTTTTGTATCTATTTTGGTGCCATTGTGAAGAATATATAGTATATGATGTTTTATTTATTTATTAAACATTATTTATTATAATTTATTATTACTGTAATATTAACATAGTCTTAGTTTCTTAATAGATGCAAAATATAAGCAACTAGCTTGATACCCATGCTTCGCTATGAAACTGTGATTGGGCTTAGTTTATGGGGAGGAAAATAAGGGGGGGAGTTCTGCCTCTGCCTACCAACATCCATCGGTATTCATCTGGCTAGCAGACTGTCAGTGTATGAGAATTGAGGGCTGTTTGGAAACTGAAACAGTATTTGCTGTGTGAGCAAGAAGGAGACAGCAAGGAGCCTGGGCATGGCTTAGCTCAACTGTTCTGTACTAAAACTGAAACTCCTCATCTTTTTTATTTTTGCATTTGGAACAGATTTGTTTTCAGTTGGGGAGGGGGAATAGAACTCCTTAGCATGAGAGTGTATTAATAATAATATATGAAATGGTCATTTCAAAAAATCCTTTCTTAGTGAGCACCTAGAAGCCAAGAGGAACATATATGCCAAATTTCAAGTTTGTAGGCTTTACGGTTCTGGAGATTTTGTGATGATGCATGAGTGGTATTTTGCTTTTAGATAGATAGATAGATTTAAAAGCAAAAATATAAGCAAAATATAAGCATTTTTGTCAAGGACAAATAAGTAAATGTTCCATACCAAAGTAAGCACAGAAGAAACATATAATGATGCACACAGTGGAGAGTAAAAAGGGAAAAAATTAAAAAGGAAAAAAAAGACAAGATATTGTTAGAGTAAAATAGAGTAAAACAACAAAATTATTTTAAGAACAAGTAAAATACCAAATCCTTACAGTAGAAATTTGTTGAAAATCAAATACACTTTCACTATCAAAGGAAAGTTCTCATGCCACTGACTTCCATGTAGCAAAAGAGAAAGTGTTATGAAAATTCATTTTGTAATATGAGAAGGGGATATAAGATAAATCAGCATTCATCCAAACATTTAACAGTTAAAAATACAGACCAAGACAAAAGAAACTTCAAAACATGATGTTAAAACAGAGGTATGCCTACAGAACCTAGAAAACTATTGGAAAAGATGGAAACCTGACCCTCTGGCATTGCTTACTGAGAATTGTGATCCACTGGATTCTCTTCCCAGGCAAGTACAGGTACACAGACTTTCGAGGATTGTCATGAGTTATTCCAAATTCAAAACCCAGGGACCATGCTGCCAAAGAGCATTGTTGGCAGGAGAAAAATGCGATTTTCTGGAGACTCCTCAGTTAAGTGATGTTTCATCTAATGATCACTTCACTTAGCGATGAAAATTCTGGTCCCAATTAGGTTCGTCAAATGAGGACTATCTAACATAGAATTTGTCACCATGAGAAATTGTCTCTTACAGTTTATGCCTCTGCTGTGTGATAATGTGATAAGTTCCCATCAGGAATATGTAATTGATTATAGTTCTCATCAATTACATAGTGTCATCTTATGGGACTGAAGAAATAGACCTTTTCTGCCATAGCACCTAAAGAACATTCCCCAGAGATTTGCATGGCTCCTACCCTGGCTTTCATAAACAGGCCTTAAAAACCAATTCTTCCTAGGTATGTGGTAGGCCTCTGGTAGGAATATTTATGTCTAGGTTATTTTATTGATATTTCTGAACATTTATTGTACCTTTTTACTTGTTATTTTGTTCTGACTTGATTTTAATATATACCACTTAGAGTTGTTATGGAGTCTGATGGCATTAGGAATTTGATAAATAAATTCATGAATCCAAAGACAGAAGGAAGATAGAAGGTGACCTCAAAACACAAAAACACTTGTTTGAACTCAGGCAATAAACTATTATCAGAGAATAAAATAAAGTAAGAAATTTCAAGATTGTAAAGAAAGTTGACGAGAGCAGACCATTTTTTTTCCAGCCTATATTTTCAGCCATTACACAAAACAAAGACAAAAATGTGCAAAAATCAGATCTGAAAAACATTTTTTTAAAAAATGGTATTGGGAACTTTTGTCATATACGGTAATCTGCCTTCATTCTCTTGCCTTCGGGCATTTAAAAATAGCAAAAGGCACATAGTTTAAAAATGAAACATTGGAGGGAAAATGAAAGATAGAGCAAAGGCTTTTTTTGAAGTTGCAGAAAAACATGCTCCTTTCAAATAACTTGCTTGTTTTCTTTCTCCAAGCCTTAAATAAATGGTAAAATAAAGATTTTTGAAGTTTCTCTCCATGCATGCATATATATTTCATTACTACTATTCTTGTGAAGAATGGTGTATAATAAGGCAGTGAAACAATTTCCAGTAAAAACAAGCAAATAACAAAAATTAAAATTCATTTTAAAAAGCAGCCTATGAGGTAGTTTAGTTCTAGAGAAGTTGTTTACCTTGTGGATGCTTATGTTAAGTAACATGTTTTGAATTTTTGTTTAAGCAAACACAGGATGGAAACAATTAGTATCTTCCCAAGGAGAAAATTCCATAATTAGGACACTACAATTGAACAGTTTTTCTTCTAGCCACCATAGTGTCAGAGAAACTGAGTAGTTGCATCAGGATTAGGATCTAAATCCTGATTGGCTTTAAAACCAAACCCAAATTTGGAAAACAGATGGAGGGGCTTCTTGAGCATTTGATGAATCTACAGTTTCACTAATATATTGGATCCTGATTCAGGTAATTTAAGACACAATAAACAATCAGAGATGTTCATTTCTCCTGAAATGCACTGAACAACAAAAATTGTATGGCTGCAATATTTAAATAAGATGGTCGCTGCAAGGTGGCAAAATGATGGCTTAGTATGATTAAAGAATGTGTACAAAGAAATTGTGTTTTATTAACAGCACAAATTGATGTCTGTACAGATAATTATTAAAATCTTCTATAGCCCAAAGTTTGGTGCTTAATCCATAAAATCCTCTGCTCTAAGGAAGAAAGTGAGCATAATTATTAAAATCTTCTATAGCCCAAAGTTTGGTGCTTAATCCATAAAATCCTCTGCTGTAAGGAAGAAAGTGCGCAGTTGGCATATACAAAAGGCATCTTTGATCCATCTTCCCGAGTCTAGAGCAAAATGGAAGCAATTTCCAAATGACTACCATCAGTCACCACAAAAGTTGTTATATTGAGATTATAATAAGCCAGGCAAGGTTGCCTAATGGACTCATTTTTCAGTGGTTGAAATGCAGAGTCAGCTGCTGCAGATCAGTGCCAAGTGGTTCCCTTTTTAATCAGCAGTCAGAGTGGGTCTGCTTAATTAAGAATAACTGTCATACAATAAGTTACAGTAGCTAGAAAAGAACCAGCAAACCCAGATTTTCAAGAGTTGAACTTGCGGAATAACTTCTGCCTTCTTTGAATCAGGTTTAATTTCCTCAGCTGAGATAACATGCTCTTATAACAACCTCTTCAAAACCAAAATGATATTTGTTTTATTTAGTTTATATCCTTTGAGAGTTTAAATAGGACTTGATCAAGCCTATAATATCTGTGGTGATTTTTCAAATGGGGAAATTCTGGTGGCAATTCTATTTGCCAAAACATCTGGTGCATCTATGTTAGCAAATCAGATGCACCTTGCATAGAACCACAAAATGTTATCTATTTGTACAGCCTTGTTTATGCCCCTCCCCAGATTAATGCAAAGCAGATATAATAATTTATAATTAATCAATATTAATTGTAAATATAATAATATAACAACTAAAAATGGGGCTTGCCTGCTCCAAAGAGGATGAGTTATGCTAGAAGCTCAACCACACTGGGCATGTTCATCGGAGGAGCAAAATGAAGAATTCCTCTCCTATATACTATATAAGTATTTATAATTTACGAAAACCCATGCCAGATTGTTCATTGCTCAGATCAACAAGAACTTTGCGAGGTGTTGGAGTTCCTGGCTATCTAGTGACAAATGACACAGGACTATTGACTGTGCAAAGAGGGCCAGCAGCTGCAGAACTACTGGAAGAAAAGTTGTTTACCTGTTTCAGATATACAAAGACAACAATGAAATAGTGATCTGTTGTTACAAATCAAATTACAAATTATTACAAATTACAAGTCCAACAAGAGGAGGATAAGAAGAAAAGAATGCATTAATTCTGGAAAGAAAACATCCAGACTCAGAAATAACACAACAGAAGCTAGCAGATCGACATCAATTTATAATACAGATTAAAGTATTCACAGAAGCAGAATGGGAAAAACTGCAAAGATCTACCCCACATGGCAAAGAAATCGGAAGCTTTGCCAGAGTAGATCAGACAGTAGAGGCAAGCCAGGGGGAGTCCGCAGTAGAGGAAGCAGCATAGCTTATTGAATTGTTTTCATTTACAAACCAGACAGAAAGAATAAAGCCTTCTAACTAAAAAAAAAGGAATTGAAACAGAATAATTGAGCATCTAGAACAGCACAAAAACACCAATAAGGTTGCCTTAACTGAAGCTTGTTGTAAAGAAACAACTAGCAGCAATAGCAATAGCACTTATATACAGCTTCACAGTGCTTTATAGTTCTCTCTGAGAGGTTTACAGAGTAAGTGTCAGAGGTGGTATTCAGCAGGTTCTGACCAGTTCTGGAGAACTGGTAGCGGATTTTTTTAAAATAATTTTTATTGGTTTTTAAGACAGACAGACAGACAAAACATAAAAACATCAAGCCATCTTCCATATATATACATACAGTGTGTTGGTTGATTTACAAATTGTTTTGTGCTTCCATTTCATAGTCATCAATTACAATTACATTGTATATATACTCATATTTTCAATCAAATATTACGTACATTAATATCATTGTTAATCATTTGACTATACTTTTATTCATGTTTTATGAAATAATCCATATTTTATTTAATTTGTTTTATGACAGTTCATATTATCATCTCAAATCTATCCTACGATCATTTTGTAGATATAATAAGAAAAGAATACATCTTTATATATTTATTATTTTCTAAGAATCTACATGTTTCATTACCATGTTTTATTGTCTAACCATTGATAGAATAGATCCCAAATTTTAAAAAATTGTTTATCATCTTGTTCTCTGATTTCAAATGTCAAACTACTCATTTCAACACATTCCAATATTTTCTTAATGATTTCCCCCTGGAATGGTATTTTCTCATTTTTCCAGTTTTTGGCAAATACAATCCTAGCCGTTGTTAATACATTTACAATCAGGTATTTCAATTCTTTACTATATATTTCAGGCAAAACTACCAATAAAAATATCTCTGGTTTCAAGTCTATATGCTTTTTTGTCATTTTTTCCAACCACATGTGGATTTTAGTCCAATATTTTTTGGCATCCGCACAAGTCCACCACATATGGTAATATGAGCCTGGTATCTGATGACATTTCCAACATTTTTTGGATTTGTTCTTGAACATTCTTGGTATTCTTGTGGGGGGGAAATGCCACCTGTAAAACATCTTATACAAATTTTCTTTATATGCTGTTGACATTGTCATTTTATAATTTTGAGACCACAATTTTTGCCATTTCTCTAGATCAATCCCATATCCAAAATTCTTCCCCCAAGCAATCATGGTTTCTTTAACTTGTTCTTCTAGTTTAATTTCTAATAAATATCCATATAATTTTTAATCACATTTTCATCAGTACCTGTCAAAATCTTATCTAAATCAGTCAGTTTATCACAGAAACCTTCTGTTTTAGAATCTTTGTCATACCTTGAATGTATTTGCGCATATGAAAACCAATTCATCTTTATACCTTGTTCCTCTAATTTTTGCATAGATTTAAGTTCACCCTTTTCATTCAATATTTCACCATATCTGTTTGTTCCTTTTTATATATTATAGGATAAGAAAATGCTTCAATAGTCGATAGCCAGACTGGAATTTTCAAATAACATTGCCTTTTAGTCTTCTCCCAATTTAACCACAGAGACTCCCATATATAATGTCTTCTAAAATACCCCTGTGTTTTAGTTCCTTTATACCATAGAAAAGCATGCCACCCCAACAACAGATCATTACCTTCTAATGTCAACAATCTAGTATTTCTTAATGTTATCCATTCCTTAACCCACATCAGATTTGTAGCTTGGTAATACAACTCCCAATTAGGCAAACCAAATCCTCCTCTTGTTCTGGCATCTTGCAAAAGTTTTAACTTTATTCTTGCTTTCTTATCTTGCCATATATATTTCAACACAATTTTATTTAAATCTTCAAAATAATATTTTCCAAGCCTAACTGGAATTGTTTGGAACAAATATCAAATTCTGGGTAGTATATTCATCTTGATTGTTGATATTCTCCCTATTAATGACAGTTGTAAATTTTCCCATTTCACCAAATCTAGCACTATCTGTTTGATATAATTATTCTCTTTTAGTGTACTACATCTTGCTGTCAAATGTATCCCCAAGTACTTGATCTTATTCGTGACCTGAACTTTCAGTACATCCACCAGTTTTTCCTTTTGTCTTGATAGCATATTCTTTGTCAGGATCTTTGTTTTATCTTTATTTATTTTCAAACCAGCCACTTTTCCATATTCCTCTATCTTTTCTATCACTTTTGGTGCTGTTTCTAGTGGGTCTTCTAAAATGAAAACCAGATCATCTGCAAATGCTTGCAATTTAAATTCTTCCTTTTTAATTTTCATCCCTTTTATATTCTTTTCATCTCTAATATTTCTATTTAGCACTTCCAAGGTTAACACAAACAACAGAGGTGATAGTGGGCACCCTTGTCTTGTTCCTTTTCTTATATCGATAGAGTCTGTCAGTTCTCCCTCTATCATTACCTTTGCCATTTGCTTATGATATATAGTTTCTATTGCTTGAATAAATTTTTTAGTAAAACCCATCTGTTCCAGCTGTAATAACATGAATCGCCAATTCACATTATCAAATGCCTTCTGTGCATCTAAAAATATCAAAGCCATTTGCTTTTCAGGGTGTACCTCGTAGTATTCCAAGGTGTCCAGGATTACTCTCATATTGTCTTTAATTTGTCTCTTTGGCAGAAATCCATTTTGATCAGGGTGGATAAAATTGTTTAAGTATTTTTAAAGCCTTTCTGCCAATATTGAAGCAAAAATTTTATAATCTGCGTTTAGTAAGGAAATAGGTCTATAGTTCTTGATTTATAATGGATCGGCCTCCTGTTTTGGAACAAGTATAATATAAGCTTCTGACCATGATTTGGGTATCTTCTTCTTTAACATAACTTCATCCATAATTTCTAGCAATGGAAGGTTCAATGATTCTTGTAGTGTTTTGTAAAATTCTGCTGGAAGTCCATCTGGGCCTGGTGCCTTTCTATTGTTTTGCTTCTTAAGTGCTTCGGTTAACTCCATCATCGTTATATTGCTTCCTAACATTGTTTCTATCTCTGTAAGTATCTGGGGTAAATTAGCATTCTGTAAGTATTGTTAACTCTTTCCTCATCAATATTCTCTTGTGTGTATAGTTTCCCATAATAGTCTCGTATAATTTCCTTTTTCTCTTTACTACTATAGCAAACTTGGCCTTGGTCATCTATTAATTGCAATATTTTCCTTGATTCTTTCTCCTTTCTCAATTTATATGCTAACCATCTACCTGGTTTATTTGCCTCTTCAAAATAGTTCTGTTTCGTACCTCTGATTTTCTGTGCTAGTTCTTCTTTTTCCATTAGTCCCATTTTATGTTTAATTATATCCATTTTTAACTTAATGTCCATTTTCTGTAGCTCTTTTTCAAGTCCTTTATACTCATCCTCTAATGCCTTAGAGGCTAGTCTTTTCATGGTATTTCTTTTCCTTGTATAGTCTGTTATCAAGCGTCTGGCATATGCCTTCATTGTATCCCATACGTTCTGCATTGTTGTATCTTCTTTTTTGTTTTCTCTAAAGAAGAAAATCAGTTCTTTCTCCATCTACTGTATGAAGTCTTTTTCCTTTAATATAGTATTATTTAACATCCATCTAGATCTTCTTTGTCCTTTCCATTTAATTGTCATTGGATTGTGATCTGCCCAAGTACTTGTTTCAATATTTATTTCTTGAATATTAGTTAATTAGTTAACAATTCTGTTGACATCCATATCATATCTATTCTGGACCCTGATAAATGTCTATTTGAGTAGAAGGTGTATTGTTTCATTTTAGCATTTTTCTCTCTCCATGTATCTTTTAAATTTATTTCATCTATCATTTTAAAAAAGGATTTAGGAGAGTCTGTTTTGCTTTGTTGTTTTCTGTGCTGTATAGTCCAATTTATTATCTACAATTCCATTAAAGTCTCCCATCATAACTATATTAGCATAGTCCAGTTCAATTATTTTCATATGTAATTTTCTATAAAATTATTCTTGATTGTCATTCGGGGCATAGATTGCAATCAGGAGTGTTTTCATATTGTTGTCCATTATTTCCACCATTAGTAATCTTCCATCGTCATCAGTATAGATCAATTTCGCTGGGATAATATCTTTAATGTATAAAACCACTCCTCTTTTCTTGCATTGTGTCAAAGAAGTAAATATTTTCCCTAATTTTGGTTGTATCAGCAATTGTTCATGCTGCTTTTTAATATGTACTTCTTGTAGGCAAATTATGTCAAATTTTAATTTCTCTAATTTATGGAAAGTTTTCCTTTTAACAGCTGAGTTAAGTCCATTTATATTAATTGTAAACAATTTTTTCTCTTCCATGGTTATATTTTGTAGTTAGGTTTAGCAGCTCTCGTAGATCTTGGTTCATGTTGTTCTTTGACTTCCACCTTTCCGCCTACTGCACCCTCTTCCTTTTCAGTTGCTATTTGGCAGTTCTCTTGAAATTCAATTAGTGACATTTCTTTTTCTGCCTCCTCCTCTTTCCCTCCAAAATATTCTGTATAAAATAATTAAGCTTTCTCAATTGAGTCAATTCTATGTCTCTGTTCTTGCCATGTGAACATTAAACCTTCTGGAATCAGCCATCTATAATTCACCTCTTTTTTAAGTAGAATTTTAGTCAGAAATCGGTATTCTCTTCTCATCTCTCTCACTCTTCTCGGTACTTGTTTCAAGACGACAATCTCCTTATCTTTATATTTCAATGTTTTCTCTCTTGCCACTTGCAATATTTGCGTTTTAATGGCTTTCTTTGTAAATCTGATGTGAACTCCTCTTGGTAAGCTATTTCTCATTGCATATCTTGTGAAGACTCGATAAACCTCATCTATTCCATCCATCATCTTCTCTTTAGTTATTTCCAAAGCTTCAGCCAAAATTTCTATCATTATCTCAGCTAGGTTTTGTCCCTTTTCTTCCTCTATGTTTTGGAATCTGAGATAAAATTCTGATCTGTCCATCTCCCATCTCAACATCCCAATTTTATCTTGTTCAACCACAGTTAATCTGCTATCAATATCTCCAATCTTCTTATCTCTTTGTTTATCTTCAATTTTTTGGAATCTCTCATCATACTTCATCATCATTTGTTGAATGTTCTCCACCTTTTCATCGGTTTTTCCTGTTCTTTGTTCAGTGTTCTTTTCAATATTCTCTGTTCTTATTTGTATATTTTGAATTCCTTGCATAATCATCTGCAGCGTCACTTTTTCCTGTTCTTTTTCTTGCTGTAACATCGTCTGTATTGAGCGTTGTCCTCCAGATGGTGAAGAGCAAGAAGTAGAAGTTGAGGAACCAGGGGCTGTTAGTTTCCTACTCATTTTGAGCAATTCAAAATCTTCAGGTTCTTCTAGACCTTAATCCACTTGTAAAGTAACAAATTGTAATTCCAAGTAAAAATAGTGGGGGGAAAAGAAGCCAAGTAATAACAATAATAATAATAAGAAAAAAATTATTCAGGTTCTTGTATACCTTAATCCAATTGATTGGTTAGATAGCAGTAAAAACTCAAAAATGGAAGAAAAGACCATAAACACACAAAAAAAGAAAAAATTGTTAAATCCTGGAACAGGCAGAAAAATAAAAAATAAAAAACTAAAGGAGAGAAAAGAAAAGTTCTTCAGGTTCTTCAACACCTTAATCCAATTAAAAAGTCTCAGGTATAAAAGGATCCATAACAAAAAAAAGAAAGCCACGAAAAAAATACCAATATGGAAGGTAAATAGGAAAAAAAATACAAGGGGGGAGAGAAAAAAGAAAAGAGACTACTCCCTTAAAAAAAAAGAAAAGAAAAAGGAAGGAAATCATTAATACTAAAGCTTTTCCTTTAAAATAAAATGCAAACGTAAATATTAGACTTCAAAAACAAAAAGAAAGATAAAAACAAGTTCCAAAAGGCCAAAGATCCAAATAGCTATTACAAAAAGTAAGCTAGTAAGGAGGGGGTTTGTTAAAGTAAAAAATAGCCCAGTTTAAAAAAAGTAAAAAGAGCACACTGCACCTTGTTTGGTTATCCAAGGCTTTTGTTAAAATTTATAACTCTCTTCTCCAGAGTCTTATCACCTTTTTTTTCTATAAACTTCAACACCAGACTCCAGCTGTTGATAGAAACCAAGAAGAGCACCTGCAATAATACTCTCCCATGCCCTTCCCTCTATCTTATCAAACAGGCAATGTCCTTGAAAAGAAGTCTCAGTTCTTTCTCTGCTTTGTCTGGTCAAGAAAAAAAAGAGATAGAATATTTCCAAGCTTCTAGTTGGCAGTGTTACAAAGTTTCTTCTGCTTTCACTTTCCCCCTCCTTTTCCAAACAAGATATAATAAAAATTAATTAAAAAGGGAAAAAGATATTTAAAAAGATGACTAGAAGGGAGTCTCTAGCCTAAAATATTATAAAGTCAAAAAGGAAAGAAAGAATAGGTGGAAGAAAAAAAAACAACAGTCCAGTTTCAAAATCTAAAATCATGTGTAAAAAATCCAGCAATGAGAAAAAAAAAATTACTTTGACTTCCTGTTTAAAATCGCTGCTTAATCACTTCTGTCAAAACTTTTACAGATTCTTTCTTTTCCTTAAGGTGTCCCTTCAAATCTTAAAATAAAGAAAAAATTCTCACCAAACTGGCACACTTTTCTCTTTCCGTTCTCTTTTGTTTCGGAGCTATCCCAACTTCAGCAGCTTTAATGGCTACCTCTTTGCCGCTGGCAAAAAGAGCTTCTCCTGGATCTACCAGAGATTTTGCGGTGTCCCTGGGATCGACAGGATGCACTCTTTACATTCACCATCTCTTTGGGACGATTTAGATCCGTTTGGACCATCCAGGAGCAAAGATATCGGCAGCAATCTCAGACCTCCAAGATCGTATGCCGTATCGTTGCGATGCCAGCTCTGCCCTCTCCTGGTAGTAGAAATTTTGAGTAGTTCGGAGAACCAGCAAATACCACCTTTGACTAGAGATTTTACAGTATCCTTCTCCTGCCACGCCCACCAAGCCACGGCCACAGAACTGGTAGTAAAAAAAATTGAATTCCACCACTGGTCAGCATAATATTGCCCCGAACAATCTGGGTCTTCATTTGACTGACCTCGGAAGGATAGAAGGCTGAGTCAACCTTGAGTTTGGTGGGATTTAAACTGCCAAATTGCAGGCAGCTGATAGTCAGCAGAAGTGGCCTGCAGTACAGCACTCTAACCACTGTGCCACCACGGCCAGTACAAATATTAAAATATGTAAATACTGTAATATGAAATATAAGCACTAGCTAATGTATAGCACGGCTGCAGTTATAACTAGATACAAAATCAGCAAACCAGAAAACAGGCCAAATTAGAAGATCAGATTAGAAACTAACAGCATGCTAGGATCAAATGAAAGCAATTAGAACAGATGAAAGAAAAACTGAAGAACAAGAAAACCAACAAATACCCAATCAAGAATAATCACCTAGAAACAAGGAAAATCATGGAAGCACTGGAAATAATAAAGCAGCAAATAACAGCTATAATCAAGAAGATCAACATATTGATTGATTGATTGATTGATTGATTTGATTTCATTTGATTTGATTTGATTTGTCAATCACTTACAAGATACCGGTATAAGAATAAACATAGTTTTGAATACGTGAGATGGATACTTATAAAAAAAAATAAAAAGAAACAATAGGACAGGGATGGTAGACACAATTGGTGCTCTTATGCACTCCCCCTACAGGCCTCTTAGGAAGGGGGTGAGGTCAATAGTAGACAATCTAAGATTAAAGTTTTGGGGGTTTGGGGAAGAAACCACAGAGTCAGGTAGAGTATTCCAAACATTGACCACTCTGTTGCTGAAGTCGTATTTTCTGCAATCAAGTTTGGTGCGGTTAACCTTGAGTTTGTATCTATTGTGTGCTTTTGTATTATTATGATTGAAGCTGAAGTATTCATTTGCAGGTAGGACATTGCAATGTATGATTTTATATACTATATTTAGATCAGACTGAAGGTGGCGTAGTTCTAGATTTTCTAGGTCTAGAGTTTCAAGTCTGGTGACATAAGGTATTCTGCAATGAGTAGAGGAGCGGAGAACTCTTCTTGTGAAATATTTCTGGACTTTCTCAGTTGTGTTAATATCAGATACATGATATGGGTTCCAGACTGATTAGCTGTATTCAAGTATAGGTCTAGCAAATGTTTTGTATTCTCTAGTTAGTAGTGTAATATTACCAGAGAAGAAGCTACGTAGGATTAGATTAACAACTCTTAATGCCTTTTTGGCTATGTAGTTGCAATGGGCTCTAGCACTTAGATCATTAGAGATGAGTACTCCAAGGTCCTTGACAGAGTTTGGATCATCAACAAGGTCTTGACTATTTAGCTTGTATTTTATTTTATTTTTATTTTTTTGCCAATCTGTAAGACAGAACATTTATTTGTTGAGATTTGAAGTTGCTATTTGATTGGCCATTCTGATACATAGTCAAGGTCCTTTTGGATAGATATGAAGCTTAAATTGCACACTATCGGTAGAATCTCCAATTTCAGTTAAATCATAAATGTTTCTACCTATCCATCAGTGGAGAGACTGTAACACTCTCTACATATACACATAGACACACAAATATACACATACATACATACATACACACACAACTTGTAATAACAGCAGAAATGGAGAAAAGGGCAAAGAAGATCAAGAATTAGCATCAGGTAAAAATGGACTGCATGGTTTTTTTGTTAAAACAGCTGACCGGTCTATGCCCATTCATTTCTAAGCAGTTCAAGAACAGACTTCAAGGAGGGAAAATAAATGTGTAGGCTGTTCAATTTGTTGGTACAATCAACATGTTCAATATCCAACTTGTATTTTTGTGTTCTACTTTTGCAATACCACTATTCAACATTTTGCTTAATTCAGCATTCATAGCATCTACCTATGTATGTCTGAAAATCTGTTTGAAAGGCACAGTATATTCAAGCACTTTAAGTACTGAATATTCAGTAAGGTACTCATGCACTTTAAACAAGAAGTTGTATACCTGTTGACTCCGCTGATTCTGAGAATAATTAGTGGCATTCATAATAGATAACAGATAACAGATAATCAGAGTTGGAAGGGACCTTGTAGGTCATCTAGTCCAACCCCCTACCCAAGTGGGAGACCCTACACCATTTCTGACAGATGGCAGTCCAATCTTTTCTTGAAAGTCTCAAGTGATGGCACTCCCACAACTTCTGAGGGCAAGGTGTTCCATTGGTTGATTGTTCTCACTGTCAGAAAGTTCTTCCTTATTTCCAGGTTAAATCTCTCTCCTTGTTCAGTTTCCATCCATTATTCCTTGTCTGGCCTACAGGTGCTTTAGAAAATAGCTTGACCCCTTCCTCTCTGTGGCAACCCCTCAAATATTGGAAGACTACTATCATGTCTCCCCTGGTCCTTCTCTTTACTAGACTAGCCAAGCCCAGTTCCTGTAACTGTTCTTCATATATTTTAGTCTCTAGTCCCCTAATCATCCTGGTTGCTCTTCCCTGTACTTTTTCTAGAGTCTCAACATCTTTTTTGTAATGTGAACAGAACTGGATGCAGTACTCTAGGTGTGGTCTTACTAAGGCTTTATAGAGTGGTATTAGTACCTCTCTTGATCTTGATTGTATCCCTCTGTTAATACAATTTAGGATTGCATTAGCTTTTTTGGCTGCTGCTGCACACTGCTGGCTCATTTTTAGCTGGTTGTCCACCAAGACTCCAAGATCCCTCTCACAGTTACTGCTATTGAGCCTGGTTTCACCCAGTCTATATGTGTACTTTTGGTTTTTCTTGCCTAAGTGTAGGACTTTTCTCTACATTGAATTTCATTTTGTTAGATATGGCCCAGTGTTCTAGTCTGTCAAGATCCATCTGGATCTTGAGCCTATCTTCTTGGGTGTTAGCTATTCCTGCCAGCTTAGTATCATCTGCAAATTTGGTAAGTTCCCCTTCTATTCCCTCATCTAAGTCGTTAATGAAGATATTGAAGAGTACTGGGCCTAAGACGGAGCCTTGTGGCATCCCACTGCTTACTTCCCTCCATGTAGACTTATACCCATTAAGGACTACTTGTTGAGTACAGTTTGTCAGCCAGTTGTGACTCCATCTAGTGGTGGTGCTATCTATTCCACTTTTTTCTAGCTTACTAAGAAGTAGGTTGTGGTCTACTTTGTCGAATGCCTTGCTGAAATCTAAATATATTATGTCCACAGTATTTTGCTGGTCTACTAATTTAGTGACTATGTTGAAGAATGAAATAAGATTGGTTTGGCATGATCTGTTCTTAACAAACCCGTGCTGACTGCTAGTTATTACTTTACTTGTTTCTAGACGTTGGCAGATCTGTTTTTTTATTATCTTTTCTAGTATCTTCCCGGGTATTGATGTTAAGCTGATTGGTCTATAGTTTCTTGGGTCTGTTTTTCCCCCCGTTTTTTGAAGATGGGAACCACATCAGCTTTTTTCCAGTCCTCTGGTAGTTCCCCAGTGCTCCAGGATTTTTGAAAGATATGGTGCAGTGGTTCTGAGATGACCTCTGCCAGCTCCTTTAAAACTCTGAGATGTAATCCATCAGGCCCTGGTGATTTGTTTTCATCAAGATCAGACAGGTGTTCTCTTACTAGTTTTTTGCTTATTTGAACTTTTATTTCTGGTCTGTCTTTTAGTTATGTTTTTGGTGGGTTGAGCTATAGTTTCTTTTTGTGTGAATAGGGTTCACATGGTCTCCTTTCTGAAGAATATGATAAGTAAAAGTAACTTTCAGTCAAGTAACCATTGAAGATCTAGATCACTTTGGATAAGTATACAAAATAATCAATCACAATTCCAAATGAATTTGTGGAGTAACTGAAGCATATGTGTTGTAGGTGAGTGAGGCTGACCATAGGCAAAAATTAAAATAAATAAAATAAATGTTGGCAATAACTTAACTCTGCTTGCAAATTCAATAATATCATCATCACTGTCATTTTAGCCATTGTCTATCCACTGCAAGAAGAAGGCCTCTTTCACCTGTTTCCAGTCAATACGGTCCTGAGCTTGCTTTTGCCAATTGGGCCCACAATACTTGCTGATGTCGTCATTGATTCACCTTACTTTAGGTGTGGGCACTTTTATCAAGTGGGAACCATTCTATGACTGCCTTGGTCCACCTGCCATCAGTTCTTCTTGGTATGTGACCAGCCCATTTCCATTTCCATTCTTTTACTCTTTTGATGGTATCCTATATTTTCATTTGTTCTCTAATCTATGTGCAGGTCTTTCTATCTTGTCTTATAATGCTAAGGATGTATCTTTCTGTAGCTCTTTGAGCCACTTGTAGTTTTTTTTTATTGATTGTGAGGTTAGTAATCCATGTTTTGCCAGCATATGTAAGAGTAGGTAGCACACACTATTGAAAACTTTTCAAGCATAGGGGGAGGTTGTTCTTGAAAATTGTGCTTAGTTTGCCAAATGCCTGCCAACCACATTTAACACACCGATCAATTTTCTTTATTGTATCACCTTCCGCTGAGATCTGTTGGCCAGGGTATATGTAATGGTTTACTATGCCTAGTTCTTTTCCAAATACATTTTTTTCTTTCTTTGGTGAATTTAATATACCTTGCTGTAAAGTTCTGTCCAGTCCCAGAATGTCTAGTTAGCATCCATGAACACAATTTCTTTTTCTTTGGAATCCAAAACATGAATTCATTATCTTCACTTTCTATTGTCTTTTTATCCCCTACAGACTTTTCTCCTTTATATGGTTGTTCATGTTCTTATTTTCCCCACAACAACAAAACACTGTTAGGTGAATTGGGCTGAGAGAGAGTGACTGACCCGAGGTCACCCAGTTGGCTTTCATGGCTAAGGCGGGACTAGAATTCATGGTCTCGCAGCTTCTAGTCTGGTGCCTTAACCACCAGATCAAACTGGCTTGCTGATGAACATACATAATTAAATCTCTATAGAAATGCTATCATCACAGCCATTAGGTGACTTTCTTCTTGAATACTTTCATATAATTTATCATGGTAACCGCTACATTATATGTATCAAATCTATTGCAATTATGTGCTTCTGTTTTGTGAATGTATTTTCTCACTTCTTCATATTATATCGTATCTGCTGCTTTAGCACCTTAGCTGACTCCCTAAATGCATTGACATATGTATCTACAGAAACTTTAGAAGCCTATAGGCTATGTCCAGCTTTTAATTGTTTCAACACAATGCTTATGCATGGAGGGAAGCATCTTTAGCTTATGGGAAAAGGTATGCTTTTCTCCGTAGAACTGCTGCGAGCATCCATAGATTGGGAGGTGCTCCAATCTCATGTCGTACAGGCTGAGCTATAATTGAGGGAACGCCCTCCTCCTCCTTGCGTTCCCCCAGTTTTTAGCTCAGCCTTCGACGAGACAGGCAGCTAATTCTGTTCCTTGGCCGTTTCAGGTTCCTATTCTTGATTGCTATCAGGTTTGCCGTTTTCTTTAAATCCTTGTTCCTTGCGTTAACAGTGTGGTCCAAATTGTTGCCTTAGCGAGATTTCTCGCACTTGGGGGAGCGTTAGGGGGAGTTGGAACTTTGCCCCCCCACCCTCCTCTTTCTTCTCTGCCTGTTCCAAACTGCGCTCCTTGGAGCCGACCGCTTTTTTTTTATCTTTCCGATCGTTGCGTCTTCCCCCCACTAAGGCTATCAGAGGAAGCTCCGCTTCCTCTCCCAGCTCTTCTGATTTTCATTCCTTTTTGAGTTTAAGGGCTGGTGTGTCTCTGGGCTATTAGCGCCATTGCGGGCGGCCATTTTAGGCTCGCCTCGTGGTCGGCGCCATTTTGGAAAGAGTCGAAGTTGTGTGGTTGTCGGTGGTCCTTAGCGTGATTAATAGGCCACGTGGACTCTGAATTTACCGAGAATACCGTGGCTCCGTGCCCAGTTATTCTCCTTTAATTCCTTTTTGCCTCTGTTGGTGTTGGTGTTTGCCCGCAACTCACTCAGAGACCCAGGCAGGGACCTTCCAAGTTCGCTGGGAGGCTGCCTTTGGAGGCCTTCCTCACCCACCTTTTTTTGTTTCCGTTTGTGCAAGCGATCCTTCCCTTTTGTATATAGAAGGATTAAATATTTTTCTTTCACTGGCCTCAGCGTTGCATTTGGCTTCTTTTATACAGTTTAATAGTTAGTTAGTCTTTTATTAGGTTTCATTTCATATTTAACTACCTTGGGCTCCGCCCCTTTTTATAAATAATAATAATAATAATAATAATAATAATAATAATAATAATAATAATAATAATAATAATAATGATAATAATAAAATAAATAAAAATAAAACAAATCTTTTTCTTTTATTTGATCAGCCTTTTGGCAAGACCTTTCCTTAAAAGTTTTTTTTTTTTGACTATTTTTAGCAGATAGTTATTTAAGGGAAATTCCCTTTTTTTCCTTCCAAAAGGGGGACGTGACCCAACTTAGGAAAACTGGCCTAGGTAATAGGCCGAACTCCTAGGCACACCAACCGCCTCTCCTATTTCTTGGTATCATGGCAGAGCGCGATCCTAGTGGGCCTTCCTTAAAGGCCAAATCCAAAACCCACTACTTGCGCACAAGGGACAAGAATTCCTCCAGTGCCTCCCAAAGGGATGCCTTGCGGCGTCATAAGGCTCTGGAGAAAGAATTTAGCAAACGCTCTAAGGACTCGCCTTCTGTAGCTCTTGCCCCTCCCTCTCTTGCTATACAGCCCCCCGCCGGGCAGTCTTCCCCCTCCAGGTGTAGTTCCACCCGAAGTCTTCAGACCCCTCGTGCCCCTGAGGCAACCTTCACGCCGACTGCAGCGGGCCTCCGGAATGAAGACCCGGCTTCTTCTATTATCCCTGACAGTATCAAGGAGTGGATGCAACTCGCCATCCGTCAAGGGATCGCTGAAGGCATGCAACAATTGTCAAGGTCGGAGTCTCAAGGAATGGCGCCTGGATTTGAATCCGTGTCCACCAGACCTATCGCCGGATCGACATCACAGCAGGGACAGGTACCTCTCCAATTGGACGCTCCATGACTGGAGGGTGAGGAGGCCCTGGTGGAGGAGGAAGGGGACTTTTCCGTCCTCCGGGGATGAGGAAGGTTCCGATAGGGGGTCACTTCACTATTCTGAGCCCCTATTTGAGGTGGATCCCATGGAGGGGGAAATGTCAGAAGACGAGGGCATTTCCCCTGAGCAGCCGGCTATAGTGGGTCTGTTCAAGCCTCAGTTATTTAAATCCTTATTATTTAAGGCTAAAAATATCTCAGGTCTTCTTCCTCAGTCTACCTCTGAGCCGTCTCCTGCTACCCCGGGGGGTCAAGAAGACTCCATATTCAGTCATCCCATCATTGAGGCTGAGGTGATCCCCACCCCCAATATTCTCCGATCTAGTAGCAAGACAGCTGGCGTCGACAGGCCCTTCCCCTGCTCCTTCTACCCAGGACAAGAGGTTGTTCAATCTCGACCCGGAATTCTCAGCAATGCTGGCTACTCCGGAGGTAGACGATCCTATTGTTAGATTGGCCTCTTCTTCTTCCAATCCCACTGACTCCCTAGAGGCGCTTAAACCGGAAGATAAACGGGCGGAATTGGCGCTCCGGCGAGCGCATCAATCAGATGCCTGGGCCATAAGATCGGCCACAGCAGCTTCCTTTTTTACCCGCTCTTCCATAAGGTGGCTTAAACAACTAAAGCAGCATGTCCCTGCTTCTAACACAAGAGCCCAACAGGACATCGCCAAGCTCATGGCCGCGGCGGAATTTGCAGCTGACGCCACTTTTCACTCCGTGAAGTTCTCGGCCCGGGCCATATCCTCACACGTGGCTGCTCGTCGGCTACTCTGGCTCCGGCAATGGCACGCCGATGTGATGAACAAGTCCAAACTAGCCTCAGCACCCATTTCGGGGGGTAAGCTATTCGGCCCTGCCCTTGACCCATTGCTCATGGAGACACGCAATAAGAAGAAGTTTCTCCCATCCATTTTGCGTAAATCAGATACCAGAGGGTCCCAGTCCTTTCGGAGGGGCTCCTTTCGTCCCTCCTTCCAGCATTCCTTCACCCCTAGGTCTCAGGCCCCGCAGTCCTTTCGGCCGACCTATCAGGACAGGGGAGACTCAGGTGACAGAGGCAGGAGGGGAGGAAATTACAGGAGGCCCTTCAGAGGTTCAGGAAACAGGGCGTCCTGAAGGCCCAGGTAGTCCTTCCGTCTCCTATCCCATTGGTGGTCGCCTTAGGCATTTTGCTGACCAATGGGTAACATCCACTTCGGATGCTTGGGTCAGAGACACTGTCAGATTCGGTCTCTCCCTCCAATTTCATTCCCCACCACCACATCATTTTATGGTTTCTCCCCTGTCCAGAGACCCGGCTAAGCGGGCGCTTATGTCTTCAGCTATCCAGCATCTTACAGATATTAGGGCTATCCAGCCCGTACCTGCCTCGGAGCGGGAGAGGGGTTCTACTCCCTCCTCTTTTTAGTCCCTAAGCATTCTGGAGGCTGGAGGCCCATTTTGGATTTGAAAAGGCTCAATCGATTTATTGTCCGACATAAATTTAAAATGCATACCCTTCAATCCATTTTGCAGAGTATTAGAAAGGGAGACTGGATGACTTCAGTAGATCTGTCCGAGGCTTATCTCCATATTCCTATTCTCCCCTCGCACTCCAAATACTTGAGGTTTTGTTACAATCATCAGCATTTTCAGTATGTGGCCCTTCCCTTTGGCCTGGTTTCGGCCCCAAGGACCTTTATTAAGGTGCTAGCAGCTCTAGCGGCCCACCTCAGACACTTCCCAATTCGAGTTCATTGTTATCTTGATGATATTTTAATTGTTTCGCCCAACCGAACCCAGGCTACACGGGACACTGCCACCACCCTCTCGGTGTTACAGGCCCATGGTTTCCTTGTGAACTGGGAGAAGAGTCAGCTCACTCCTTCCACCCGTATAGCCCATTTGGGGGCCATTATTGATTCAGTTAGGGAGAAGGTTTTCCTTTCCCAAGATAGGCTCACCAGCATACAAGCCTCCATCAGAATCATTAGGCAGTCTGGTAGGGCCTCCTTGCTTGATTTATCCAAGCTGCTGGGGAAGCTTGTTTCCTGCATTTCCATTATTCCATGGGCACGTTTGCATTCTAGATCGTTGCAGTGGTTCCTTCTGCCATACCAACGTTCCGGACGAAGCAACTCCAACATCAAGGTGAGGGTCCCTCCAAGAGTCCTCGCCTCCCTTCTATGGTGGACAAGACCTTCCATCAACAAGGGCCATCTATTCAAGGATCCTCCAAGAGTCACGCTCACTATGGATGCCAGCCTTTCAGGATGGGGAGCACACCTGCACTCCCTTTCGACCCAGGGCGTTTGGTCGGCCACCGAACAGCGTTGCAGCATCAATTGGTTGGAACTTCACGTGGTGTACTTGGCCCTGAGGGCTTTCCTACCACAGGTGCAAAAAAGCCACGTGCTAGTCCTCACCGACAACACCACAACCAAGGCGCATATCAACCGCCAAGGGGGCACTCACTCTCTTCGCCTTATGAGGGAGGCCGAGCGTCTGTGTCGATGGTCAGAAACACATCTTCTATCCATCAGAGCGGAACACATTTCGGGAGCCTCCAACGTCCACGCGGATTGGCTTAGCAGGGCCGTGTTGGACCAAGTGGAATGGCGCCTTCATCCTCTTCTGTTCAAGGAGGCAGCGACCATCTTCGGCCGGCCTCTGGTAGACCTATTCGCTTCTCCGCACAACGCTCAGACACCGAGGTTTTTCTCCCGATATCCCACCAATGGAGCAGAGAATTACGATGCCCTGCATTGCCCTTGGCCTCCCGGTCTTCTGTATGCCTTTCCCCCTCTCCCGTTAATCCCCAAGGTGATTCGGAAACTGGTTCTAGAGAAGGCGGAGATTCTCCTGGTGGCACCGTATTGGCCCAGGAGACCGTGGTTCGCGGACCTTCGCGACCTGTCGGTGGCCCCTCCATGGAGGATTCCACGAGACAGAATCTCCCTGTCCCAAGGCCCTCTCCTCCACCCAGATCCACAGTGGCTTCAGTTAGCCGTTTGGAGGTTGAGCGGGAAAAACTAAAGGCAGAGGGTCTTTCGGCCCAGGTCATCACTACCATTATGGCAGCTAGGCGTCCTTCCACCACTCGCATTTATAATGCAACCTGGAACAGTTTTTCCAAATGGTGCCGTCAATCTTCTATCAATCCGCTCTCCCCTTCCGTTGCGCAGGTTCTGGCTTCCCTGCAAGATGGTCTGGACAAGGGTCTTTCCCCCAACACTCTGAGAAGGCAGGTCTCGGCTCTTTCAACGATGGTTTCTGGCGACTCATCTGCACCACTCTCCCACCATCCTCGTATCAGGGCTTTTCTCAGGGGAGCTTCCAATCTGCGACACCCAATGGTTCATAGATACCCAACTTGGGACCTTAATAAGGTCTTGACGGCGTTGACCAAGTCTCCCTTCGAGCCTCTCAGAGAAACTTCGCTTCAGTATCTCACCCTTAAAGTGGTGTTCCTCGTGGCGATTACTTCAGCAAGAAGGATATCTGAAATTGCAGCTCTATCCGTCAGAAAAGACCTGTGCATTTTCTATCCTGACCGGGTGATTTTAAGGCCTGACCCTGTCTTTATGCCAAAGATTAATTCGGCCTTTCACAGAGCACAGGAATTGGTCCTGCCTAACTTTTGTCCGAAGCCTGTACGGGAGAAGGAACGGCAGTGGCACACCCTCGATGTGCGCAGAGCTCTCCGTATATACATCCATCGAACTCAGCCTATCAGGAAGTCTGAGTCACTTTTCCTTTCCTTTCAGCCGAAGACGCTGGGTTGCCTGATACGCCTCTTCTCGTGGAACTGCGTAGAGCATCCATCCCCACCCTTCTTCTTCCATCTGGTAGGGAATCCTGTTTCGGCCAATGAATTTGTTTATTATTGTTGAGAGTTGATTTTTTTCTAGTTAAGTTAGAGGATTATTCTTGTCCTCTCGGCTTCGTAAAACTGGGGGAACGCAAGGAGGAGTCACGTGGAGGAGGAGGGCGTTCCCTCAATTATAGCTCAGCCTGTACGACATGAGACTGGAGCACCTCCCAATCTATGGATGCTCTACGCAGTTCCACGAGAAGAGGCGTATCAGGTAAGAACCAACGCCCATTCTCCTGGTAAATTTAAAGAAGAAACCACAATTGAAGCAGAGCTCCCAAGCAGTGCAGTCAGAACACCTTCCTTGTCAGCAAATGATAGCAAATTTATAGCATGCAAAGATGTCCATCAACATGTTTATGTCATCTGGATGTTTTTAATGACTTTGTCAGTCAGTCATGTTTCTTTTTAAATTATGTATTCTTTTAAATAATATAAACCTCCAGAGTTTTTTTAAATTCAAATTGCCTCAAAATCCAATAAATAAATAAATATTAAAAGGGGATGAAGAAAATAAAGCTAACCATGCTTATATAATACTCCAGGATGTTACTTAACAATTGTTGTTTTCTTAATAGGTTCTTTACTCAAACTCTTGATTATGTAATTGTTTTAGATATGCTTTTGCTTTCAGTCTATCTTTGTATACTTTTCCCAAGTCTTTTCTCCTTTTGTCTGCCACACAGTCCTATGAGAATGTAATATTGTCTACAGAACTAAAAGGAAACAGGCATAAAAATGTACTATTAAAACATTCATGTCATATTTATGCCCATTTTTGGTTTATAGGTTTATTCTAACATAAATACTCCTGAATCATTTGCAAGTAACCACACTAGCTGCTTCTCTAACCTTCACTGCTCAGCAAAGAACAGGAGCAATCTTGTCAGCCCCACAAGATAGACCAGACTAAAAAAGAAGTGCCGTGTAGGTTAAAGGTAAAGGTTGCCCTCGCACATACATGCTAGTTGTTTCCGGCTCTAGGGGGCTGTGCTCAGCTCCATTACAAAGCCGAAGAGCCAGTGCTGTCCAAAGATGTCTCCATGATCATGTGGCCAGCATGACTAAATGCCAAAGGAGCATGGAACGCTGTTACCTTCCCACCAAAGTGGTCCCTATTTTTCTACTTGCATTTTTACATGCTTTCGAACTGCTAGGTTGGCAGAAGCTGGGACAAGTAACAGGAGCTCACTCCATTATGCAGTGCTGGGGATTTGAACTGCCAACTTTTCTGATCGATAAGCTCAGCATTTTAGCCACTGAGCCACCGCGTCCCTTCCACATAGTTAGGACTATACTAACAGAATCTTGCAAGGCTGAATGTGTCTCCCTCTCCCCCTCCCCACGCGCATTTTAACTTCATGTGAATTAGGGGCTTTTTTTTAAATTAGTTTCTTGGAAGAGGCTTACACATCACTTATCTGGCTGTTGCCTTAGTAGCAGGGGTGGGATTCTACCAGTTCGCACCTATTTGCTAGAACCAGTAGTTAACATTCTAAGCAGTTCGGAGAACTGGTGGTTAGAAGAAATTACTAGCCTAATCCCGTAAGGAAGGCAGGAAGGAAACATTCTGGTGTTGCTTACAGAAACTGTCTCTCTGTTAACCCTTATTACATTCTTGGCAGGACTAGACTTCTTGTCTCAGGAACTTCTCTGGAGTTTTTTTCCCCCTCCTTTGCTGGTACTTTGCTTGTGTGGAGTCACCATCCAAAGTTACAATGGCACTGAAAAAAGTGACATGACCATTTTTCACACTTACGACTGTTGCATCCCCACAGTCATGAGAGGCCGGGCGAGGAGATGCATGCCTTGATGTGAGTGATATTGAGTTGGCCACACCCAGCCAATAACATGACCACCAAACCATGTCCACCCAGTTACATGACCACCAAGCCACGCCCACACTTAAGCCATGCCCACACTTAAGCCACGCCCACAGAACCGGTTGTTAAAAATTTGAATCCCACGCCTGCTTAGTAGTGGCTCTTCTTCTCATCCTTCAAATATATTTCCTATGCCCTCTACAAATCTAGCTTTTCTTAAAAGCCATAAATCGTGTATCACAACATTGTTATAGTGCTCAAAATTTTTTACACAACACAGTGGTAATTTGATAGGCAGAAAAGTGTGGAAGGGATTGCAACAGTAAGTCTTATAACAGCTTGGGTCTTGTTGCACCATCCAGTTTTTTAGACATCAGCTCCTAGTACAATCTATACCCATCATGGCTGTATCTTCCATCTTTGAAAACTAAAAGGGGGTGATCAAATTCAAAACCAGCTCAAACTCTTTTTTATACTTTCCATATGCTTTACCACTACTAGTGGTAGTAGGAGGCACTTGAAATCATTTTGAAACTGATGTGAAAAGCAGAGTCCAAACCAAGTATAATAAGTACTGTATATCATACTAGTATATAAATAAAATCTATAAAATATTTCATCTGTATATTTAAAGGCAAGATTTTGGAAAAGATGTACAAAAGCAATGTGCTATGTTTTTCAGGATTTGAACTTCAAGGCACAAAGTCTTTTCTAAAGTCAGACACATTTTGCTTATTCCTGAGAAAAGCAAAGGATGCATTAAGGATGCATTAGCAAACAAAAACACTAATTTGTTGCTGTCCTTTAACCTTTTTAGTTACTCACAACTGAATCTAAAATTTTTTTTTTCTTTCCTTGCAATAACAATTGAGTCATTTTGAACCTCATTAAACAATGTATAGTTTTTATACTTAGTTGAAATATTACATCAAAGAAAAACCAATAGATCAAAAGCTTGTGCCAATGAATAAGAAGAATATAGCATGGCGATGTTTAATGTTTCCAGTGTGGATTCTGGCTTTGACTAAGAAACTTAAATTGTAGTTAGTCTTCTCAGCACTTATTGAGGCTTATGTTGTATCAGCATTTCCACATTTCATTTTATCTTAGTATTATTAAACAATGCTAATATAGAATATTCTATGCATATCCAGAACATGAATTTTAAGATATTGTGGAGCTGATGGTGTATCTTGATAATGCACTCAGCAATAGGATAGATGAGCTAGTATGGGGTATTAGTTAGGATATCAGATTTTGTGACATTTTATAATATTTGTTATTGATCATTACATAGTAGTGTATGATACATATTAATAAACCAGTGACTATTGATAAAATATAACTATATATTGATAATATATACTTTTTCTTAGTTTGTTAGGGAAGCTTTTGTAACTAATCTTTTCTTTTCTTTAAATTTAAAGATTCTTTTGTTGGTTATGTGGGAGGTTTGTGGTATATTTAGATGTTTGGCCAATCGAGGGGAATAATATGAACATAAAATTTAATAACCATCAGTCAAGGCAGCTTCAGTTTGAACAGCTTACATCCTGCAATGATAACTTTACCACATTAAACTATAATATCTGGCTATCCCAGGACTTCAGGAAGGACTTGATAGCTGGATAAAAATCCAGCTGGATGGGTCGGATAGGATGGTAAGGGTGTGTGAAAGAAGGATTCTATTTCTATGCATCCTTCCATCCCTTCCATCCTGCACCATCTTATCAGAACCTATCCTTCCATCCCCCCACACCATCCAGTCTCAACTGTCAGTATTATCCATCTCCCCACCATTAGAACTGATGAAGTTTCTTGGATGAGAAGTGAAACATTTTCTTCTTTCTCAAGGGAAAAAAAACAATCTAGTTGCCTTTTGAAAAAAGCACCTTTGAGATATTTGTTCATTTATTTCAACAATATACTGTATTTATCTCTTGACTATTAATTAATACGGTCAGTAATATTGCATGTTTTTCAAGAGTGTAAACATCCAGGCATTTGTGTTTGAAAAACAACTTGACTTATTATTTTAAAACTTTGCTCTTCTCCCACATTATTGTAGGTTTAATTCTAAGGGAATGAAAGAATCAAACAAGACATTGCAAGTTTAGATTGAGTATAAAACATGTGTCTTGTTTAGTGTTTTATAGATTCCTGTATTTTGGTTTCCAGATCTATGAAGTATATTTCAAATCCTTGGGGAATATAGAATATATGTGTGGTATATAATCTGTTTTCACCCTAGTTGCTGACAGGGAAAAGATCATTTTTCTTTCTCTTCCTTTTCTTAAAGTAAGAGAGCTAGTTG